>NC_081536.1:24055213-24180213 GCF_030273125.1 Centropristis striata | reverse complement strand
GGTCATTTTAATGAGTTGGGAAACTTCCTAGACAAAAAAAGACAATTTGACTGTAGTTCAGATGACTAGGTGAGAGAGGCCAGTCAGAAATATTATTATAGTATGTATTATTTATGTTATAATAAATAATATAAGAAGTATTATTGTGAAATTAGGGATACAAAAATATTTTTTATTTTCATGTGGAATAATCTTTGGTGTGACAATGCACCAGTCATAATGTAGACTGACAGGAGTTTGGAATCACTCTCTGTCTCACTCAAGGACGCTTTGAAAGGACAAACAAGTTCAACCCTGCGACTGTCATTGTGAAACCTTTCAGCTATGCTACCTCAGAAAAGAGTGGATATCACTTAATACTTTATCATCTGTCCATGTGAATCTCACTCTGGCACCGTCTGATTTTTCATCTACCCTGACCTCAAAAATAAAATGACAAAGATACAGACAATTCTCTTTGAAAGCTTTATATTGCACCAAGGTTTTTAAAAAAAAAAAAATCAACAACAGTTATTTTTGCACAAAAGAATATATAATTTCTTTGTAAATTTGGCAATCAAACTTACATTTTATGTGATTAGAATGGTTTATTTGCAGTTAAAAATAAAGAACTTTACTTCTTTTAGTGATTCTGATAAAAACAGAATGTTAGTCATAATGCATATGTTTGTTTGTGTTCATGGGAATGATCGAGACTTTTCCGCCCGCTGACACATTCAACCTTCGATTGTGGATGAAGGTTTTCCTGAAACACTCCCACTGGACATTGTTTCATATAACCAGAGTGGGAGGACAGAGAGGTTGTTCTCATATGGCTGCAGAGGAGAGGAAGCATGTGATCCTGATGTGACTTTGACAATGATGGTGAATGACAAGTTTGTAGGACACAAAAGGCAAACAGGAATTGAAAGGTGAGTGGCGGCGGTGGCAGTGGTGAGGGGTGTAAAGTCGGGAACCGAGATGACTGGATGACGGGTTAACTGCTGTGGGGGAGAAAGAGACAATAAAGGTTCTGTGCAGAATTGTGTAGACCTGTGGGGAAAGTAGCACTCTCTCATCCATTGTGTGTGGGAGTGTTTGGTTAGCTGTTAGCATTTAGATGCAACATGGAGCAAAATATAGATGAGGCACAAGTGCATACAATGTCAATGTATGCTCTGAGGGGCACAAACTGAGGCAAAGACACGAACAAATGAAAATGTTTGTTATTTTGAGCAATATGGCTTGACTCGAGACAGGAACACGTCACGGCGCAGTTTAGTTCACACATCAATATATTTTTTCTGAGTACTTTTTGAGGCAATGCAACAACTGAGCAGACTGCAGATGCTGTTCTGAGTTAACAGGATGCTGCTAGTTAGTAGGTCCTCTGCTTGTACAGAAATATTTAAAGCTTTTATTGAATGTCGCAACTGTCACAAATTTGCTTCGCTGTATATAGATCAAATAGATTTGATGCTGGAGTATTTTTAAATGTCATGCCTTTGGATTGTAAACACTGACAATTTATGTATGAAATAAATTTAAGAATGCTATAACTACTTTACATGAATCAACTCTTTGTTCCAGTGGATAACTCCTCCTGAAACTGATGTACTATGTCAATTAGAGAGCTGTTGGTAGGCAGTTTAATCCACTTTGGACAGAGTCAAGCTGTTTGCTCCAGCTTCCTGTTTTACGCAAACTATAGTGGAGTGATGCTATCCTGAACAGGGAATGAAGCTCCTTCTGTGTGTGTTTTAATCCAAGCTTCTCTATTCTTTGTTGCCAACAATCAAGTTGCTGTGGTAGCCACTCCAGATGCACATGCATTTTGGTTCATGTGCTTCCCATCGTTTGACCTATTTGCCGCCACTTGGCTCTACTCTCACAGGGCAGTTATTGCTGACAACTATTTCTCAACCCACTGTGTTGTTGTGGAATCATAAAGGCCACCTGCCAGTTCCCCCTCAGGTTACACAGTTAGCTCTGTCCCCACTGTTACTGTTTTAAGATTGTTCTCTGTCACGTTAACACCGATATCCACCGGCTCAGCCACCGCCACTCTGCCACTAAGAACACTTTCTAGTTCCTGACATGGTCAAAATGAGGTTTGTCTTATATTCATGAATACTAGTGCAGTGCCCGTAAGAAGTATGTATTCATATAGTGGGAGATTAAGTAGATTTTTCAATTATGGCCAAATGAGGTTGTGTGTGAATATGGGATGTTCAATGAGGTGTAATACTCTTGCGTAATATTAATATACAAAGTGTATATTGGGTAATACATGGATGTACATTGAGATATAAAGAGACACAGAAATAGTTCATTTGCAACTCTGTGAAACACTTACTTTTCATAAGGTATGCACAAAATCCAGCACATACACATTTAGCATTGATATTTGCTGGAAACTATTTGAATATTATTGGAAAATCAACCTTGTAGCGCACTTTAAAACTCCAAAAGATAGTTAAGCTAAATAGACTTACAGATGAGATGAGTTAGGGTGGAAATCCAGAGGGAATTGTGTTACTGACCAGGTGTAGGCCTATCACACAATGGGGCGGAGCTCCCCTAAAAGGCGTCTGATCGGAAACAG
Organism: Centropristis striata; assembly: GCF_030273125.1. Classification (NCBI taxonomy): domain Eukaryota; kingdom Metazoa; phylum Chordata; class Actinopteri; order Perciformes; family Serranidae; genus Centropristis; species Centropristis striata. The sequence goes on along the minus strand of NC_081536.1, from coordinate 24,177,629 downwards.
TGCGATGCTGCAACACGTCCTACGTAAATAATGATATTTTGAAAAATGAATTCAAAAATCTTCAAAATCGAGGATGCACACATTTGTGCCATGCGCAAGCCACAACGGTCAGTGAGATATGCTCTAGACACACACACACACACACACACACACACACACACACACACACACCTTGCTTTTATAGATAGATTGGCCTCATTCATGCTGTTGTTGAAGGAATTGTCTACTTGTTGATGTTTGATAGACGATATTGTTGGACGCTGAGCATGACATTGAACTGGCAACACAGAGGAACACAAATAAATCATGATCACATAAATTTAAGTCAATTACCACTTTAAATTCACACATAAGGTGTCAAAAAGAGCTTAAAACCTAACCTTTTTCTTGATGAAATAATATAAGAAGAGAGAGAATCGCTAATGTAATTTAGCAGGCTTTGGAGTGTCATTTTCATGCCAGACACACACTCACAGAGGTGGTAGACAATGTGAGTCATTCTCCCATCAGCACGGAGGGGAGTATCTCTGTCTTAGAGTAAGAAACTGGTTGGATAGAATCTAACTAGAGAAAACAAACACCAGTTTGGGGTTTTGTTTGTCTGGTCTGTTCATTGTCAACTGTAATTGACTTTACTCACTGAGAAGAGACACAAAAAAATAAGAGATTGGAGGGAAAGATGCAGGAAACAAAGGCCGAAAGAAACCCAATTTCGTGTAAACCCCCCGAAAGGAAAAAGAGGGTTGGTGGTCTTAAATCCTGTGCAAATCACAGCTGGAGATTCAGCTTGTGTGTGTATGTGTGTATGTGTGACTAGCATTCAATGCGTCAGACACCTCTGGCAAATCAATACACACTTACACACTCAATAGTGTTAGATTGATGAAAAGTAATAGTTTGGGGTCTGAGTCGTACTGATAAAGCACAGAGTGAACGCTGCAGGCAGAGGTAATTGAAATATGATGATTTACTTCAATATACTGTATTTTAAACACATAAATTCATCACTTTGTAATGTGGGATCAAACACACATAATTTTTTAAGCTGTGTGTACCTGTTCTATATGTGTAGCTCCTAACAGTGCAGCAGCGTGATCTCTGAAACTGGAACAAAATCCAATCCAGACCTTTAACGACATTTCAACCCAACCTAACTGGACTACTGGAAACTAACACATTGCTATCACGCCACTCCACCTGATGCTCCAGTTTTCAGGTTGTGACTTTTTATTTTGACACAATGGGCAGCTACAAGCTTTTATCAAAGTGTGTGTGAATAACTTCAGGCAACATGCTAACAACATGTGCACACTGGTGACAACAACAGATGGCTGAGGTTATGCTTCGTATTGTTGTTCACATCTTGCAGTGTCTTGTTCATTGTTCTAGTTTATGTGATTTATTTGCCAGAAACTGACAACCTGACGTCCAATCACCCTACTAGGAGATACAGAGGGCTGCAAATGAAGCCTTTGAAACTGTTCTTAGTATATCCATAAATGTTTTGTTGGAATAAAAAATATTTTTTACTTTTAATCTGGCAAGAGTGGTTAAATTTAACCAAATATCCTTTCACTTTATAGACATCCAGAGAGACATTTCTCTGCTCCATATGGAATGGGACTGTTTTTTCAGACCAGCATGATATATTTTATATTATCCTTTCTTCTTTAAATGTGGACTTCAGATTGGAACACTCTCTATAAAGATGCAAACTCAAAAACAGGCTCAAGAGAGACTGATTAACATAAAAGATTTTTACAATCCATATTACAGACCACGCCAACAACTCCAAGAAGATTCATCTGAAGTCTAAGAACAGGCAGAAAAGGTCAAACTAAGCTGACAAGCTTGACATACTATCCAAACAAAGACTAGAATGGTACCATTTCCCAAGTTGGGAAGTCATTCGACTGACTTTATTGTTTGTGAGCATTATGTCGTAATGTGGAAACAACATGGATGCAACAAAGAAGATGTATTGTATGCTATTGCTCAGAGTGTAGCCTAGTTTGACAGTTTGCTCTGAGTTTCTTGAGCTGCGCTGGACATCAGTCATCCTATCGAACCCGCCTCATATAAAGATAAGGAGTTATTAGCCTGCTTAGGGCCAGACCAGCCAGTCTGAATGGGAAAGTGACCAAACTCATCTGGCAGAGTGAATAAAAAGGAAGCTTGCAGGCAAAATGTGACCAAGCCTAAAAACAAATTAAACAAGTCAGATCTGTTTACAAACCTTCAATTTACATCTTGTTTTGTTTTTGACAAGAAAATCTACTTTGCTAAATGATTTTCAAAGACAGTGAGAGAATATTAATATCTCAACCTCACTTACTCAAATATTTTTATCAAAGGATTCCCAAATTAATATTCCGCCAGTGAGTTTGTGCCTGAGCGTGTTAATGAATTCAGTCTGGAGTCAAAATATTTGTGTGTGATAAAGCAGATTTACTCGATATTGACATAACAGTTTGGATGTGAATTCATGAGCTCCTATCAATGCACGAATAGCCTCATGGAGGACTGTATTACAGCTTGCAATTTCTTGAAATCCCCCCAGACACCTGCAGGAAAAAAAGGCTCAGACAGGACCAACATGACGGTGTATATATGTGATAATCAACGCCTGCACAGGGTCTTCCTGTCTCATTTCCAATGTTCTACCGAATGAATCAGTGAGCACCCACATATATACACAAGTCAGGGTGCTGTGTTATACAAATGAGATGAGGCTTCCGCAGGACAGAGGAGAGAAGTGATGATGCTCGGCTACATCATCTTTCATTAGCGCTGCAAGGGAGTGCTAATTGTTGCCTCATTCTCTTTGAAAGTAAAGTCAGCATTTTATCTTGCATCACTTTCTCCGTGCAGACTCAGTGTGCGCAATCATGTCACCCATGAACGTGTGAGAAGGTAGTAAGTCTGTCTAATGTGTGTGTAGCAGTCTATCAAACAAGGCCCATAGTACTCATTAAGTCTAGAGAGTATTAGAGAAAGCACGGAGAGGTCTGCGAGAAGCAGCGTGAATGAGAGCGGCTGGCTTTTGATCAAAGTCTGACAATACTATACTACAGGGATATTACCAGCACTCAGGGAGGTGGGGGCAGTGGGAGGGTTTGAGAAAGAGAGGGGAGAGAGAAAAGTTAAGGGGATAAACTGGATCAATGTGAGAGAAGTAGGAGAGGAGGAGGAGGGGAAGAAAGAAAGAGGTAGTTAAGAGAAAGAGAGAGGGGCAGGCTTTTGATCATGTGTAACAATACCCGGCTGTGTAGGGTGGTATATTGTTGCATCAGTTTTGCTTCATAAAGGAGTGACTGAAAGATATGAGCTCAATACAAACTGCAAGTATTCCCCAGTCAGATCTCTCTCTCTAACACATACACACACAAGGATTTTCTGCAAGTCAAACCACATTCGGAGCTCAGCCTCGCTTTCTAAATTCAACGAGCTCTGTCTGCTCGCATTGATTTAACACACTCTTACGGTGGAAATGTGGCAGGTGTGCAGGCGTACGCTTTCATGTCTGTGCACGACGCTACCGCAGTCAAGTAAGAAGGTGCCGAGGAGCAGAGCGAGGCACAGATCAGCATGCAGCACAGAGTCTCTTTGCTGCTAGTGTTGTGGCACAGACTACCATTTTGCAGAAGTAGTTAAACATGCTATTGGACAGATTTTGACCGTTTATATGGCTGTTCTACTGGGTTTTCAACATTCCCACAACATGTAGGTAGTTCTGTAAACTTTTGGAGGCAGACATTGTTCATTTTTTGACTTGTTGTTTATTACTTACAGTTAACAGGGACACTCTACTGTCCAAGAAACACAAGTTAGCAACTGCAACCTCCAGGTCTGAAAAAAAAAGCCAAGTGGAAGTGCATGAAATCTGCATTCTTTCTAATGGCCAGCAGGGGGCAACTCAACTGGTTGCAAAATGGAGTCTGATTGTAGGAAAGTTACAATTTTACTAATAAGTTTATTGTGTCAAGTGTTAGTTTCAAGTCTTTTTCTATACAGCATGATGCTCATTTTGTAAATTAAGCTGTCGTTTAAAGTAAAATAGACAAAAATGCAGGGTATGGTTTAGGGCGTGGCTACCTTCTGATTGACAGTTTGCTTCGATGCATTGTGTGCTTTAGTGTTAAACTTTGGCCATTTCAGAGTTTGTTTTCAGTTCATCAAAGTTAATTGTAACATTTTGGTCACCTACAAGTGTTTTGTCTAGAGTTTGGTTTTACTAAAGGGACTCTAGGTCTTCTAGTCCACAAACCAATGGGTGATGTCACAGTGGCTACTTTTTTATGCAATCTAAGGGTGGTAGAAAAGTTTAGTCTTTACGAGTTTTTCTGCAAATAAGCAATAATGCTGACTATTAATATGACTGTTGGTGTGTCACCCTTTTATTACCCTCTTGTATTTCTGATCCTGCAGACATAGTACATTATTTTTGTCTCGAGCAGCTGAACAAACCATTTGTCACTTAAGACGATGTTTAAATACATTTCTGCAGAATAATTTAAGATACTACTAAGAAGCTACATGCACTGGGGGCGTGGCCTAGTAGAGTAAAACTATAAAATCTTAAGTACAAAACTTTTTGGATCTTTTAAAGGCAAGAGCATGTCAACCAAAATTGATCAACAACTATATTTAAAGAGAAGTAATTTTTCATACAGAGGGCAGCTAACTCAAAATGTTCATTTTTCTTCAGTGGTTTAACATTCTGTCCTCCTTCAGTCCACCCTGTTGAGGTAAACACAACAAATAATAAAAAGGCATTTCTTCAGGGATCAATATAGTGTCACATTATTTCTTGTACTCACTGATGTAGGACATATCTGCGATTTACTGTTGCAGCTTGAAAAAGGACACAAAACAGCCTCGTCTACATTCAGGTTGTGGCTCAGATTAAATCCAGCGATTCCAGAGTGAGGCACAAAATGGCGGCAGAAATATGGCCACAGGGACGAGATGGGGTATCCACATGGCCACACATGGTGCTTCAAAATGACTTATGAAGCTTCAGAAAAACCTTTAAGTCGTCTCACACCTTCAGATGTGTGTTTTTTTTCTGTCAGGCTGCTGTCGGCTCCCCGTCCCCTCCTCCTCGCTGCCCTCATTCCACCTCAACTATCACAAACAGACACACAAATATTACAGACACACCTGATCTCCAACACACACTCACACGCTCACAAATAAAGGATATTGCAGTGATGGACACCAAAGCTAGAGGGTGAAAATTGAGGCCGGACATCACGTCAAACCAAGGACTCATAACAGCTCAATACATCAGCCTGTATGAGTGTATGTGTATGTGTGTGTGTGTACAATTTTATTCCTTGCCGAGATGACACAATTTTGAACGATGTCCTCACACGTACGCTGTAACAACTGCTATCTGTGTGTGCATGCACATACAAACATGTACACACAGATAAACACACAATCAAACACACACACTTGATCATAGATTGTAACTGACAGATAAGTCACTTTGGACCCATTGGAACACGGAGAGACACCGCAATAGTTGTCATACTCGTTTACTGATGCCTCTCCATCCATCTCAGAGCCCATGTGTCTGTCTTTAGAGAGATGAGAAGAGAGATGGAGGTGTGACCTCTTGCAGATTGCATGAACCCACTCCTCCATGCAATCTCTTTTTCTTACTACCTCTCTGTTTTACCTTCTCCACTCGCTCACTTCGACTCTCTGTCCCCCTTTCCCTCCTCATCTCATCTCCTTTCCCTCTCCGTCATGTCATTTATGCAACACTTCAAAGTGTATGCGCCAGAGCTTTCTGTACCTGGCTTCGCTGTGCGGGGACATGCAGCCGTCTTAGAAAACCCGAGAGCAACACACAACGCCGAAGCTCCTGCGTCACTTTGAGATAGCGAACAAATAACCTGCAGAAACCCGTCACAGTTGGAGGGATCTTGAGCAGCACAGTGTGATCTCTCAGCAATTTCGAGAAAATTTATACAAAAAGCAGCTCAGGTTGGTTTTGTTAGCGCTGTATGAAAAATTGAAAAGGAGGAAAAAGGCTGCAGAATCTCATTACGTGGTGTGCCTGTGGGGCTAGTTAGAAGGTTAAAAAAATGAACAAGGCGCTACAAAAGATGGCAAAAAATATACACTTCCAATACTATACCTGCAGAGGTATTGTTGTGATAAAAAGCTTTAATGTGGTTTAAACAAGATTATCTGTGCCTGGTGTTGGCTGTAAATAATACAAACAGAGGTTTAGTCTCAGGGATTCTGCCAAATTTTGACAGGGATTCTGTGCCGGATGAGGATGATAAGTATATTGAGGTCATCATGGCCCGTGACCTCCAGACAAGCCCAGGTGATTTGCAGTTTGATTGAGGATTAGCACTTCACTAGTCTGAGGCCATGGTACTCTGCCAACAAATCCTCCAAATTACACAGCAAAAAAATTTTTTGTCCATGCCTTCCAGATACAATCTCTACTCGACTGGAAAGGCTCGGAATGAGTCTCAGGGTCTAGTGCATCAGAGAGGTTGAAGATAGAAGTTTCTACTTTGAATAGAAAGGAGCCAGTTGAGGTGGTTCATGCATCTGATCTGGATGCTTCTTGAAGGTATTGTACTGATATACAAGTAGGAAAAGATCATGGGGCAGACCCAAAACACCTGGAGGGATTAAAGTAATTCCTTGAGGCCTCCAGGTGACCCAGGAAGAACTCGAGGGTGTGGCTGGGGAGAAAGGCATGTGGGACCAGTTTCATAAAGATTTTGATCTTGTGTAGATCTGACTACTGCCATGTTTTCACTGCAAAGATTTCTGCCTTTCTTGAAAGGAAAGGCTTAATAGCAAAAAACCTGGGTATCCTTATAGATAACAATCTAAATTTTAGCACATTAGTCACATTAAATCAGTCACAAAATCAGCATACAAATATATTAAAAATATCAACAAACTTAGAGGATATATGTCAAAAGATGATCTGGAAAAAAATCATACATGCTTTCGTCACTAGTAGGATTGATAATTGCAATGTGCTTTTCACAGGACTTCCTGAAAAAAAAGTTTGAAACCACTTCAAATGATGCAGAACAGTGCAGCCAGGGTCCTCAATAAGACAAGAAGTCACTGGCTCCCAATTAGCTACAGAATTGATTTTAAAGCACTTCTGCTTGTTTTTAAGTCTTTGAAGGGGGTGGGGCCAAACTACTTACATGACTTGTTTAAACAGTATTCCCAAACCAGGTCCCTTGGATCACAACATAAACAACTACTACTGGAACTGACCGTCAGAACAAAGCGAGGTGAAGCAGCTTTTAGCCACTATGGCTCCATCTCTGGAACCAACTTCCAGACCATCAAAAACACCCCAACTATCGCCATTTTCAAAACAAAAGTTAAGACCAAACTCTTTTTGGATGCTTTCTGCAGTTAATGCACATTGTTTTTATGTTTTTTTATTCCCTCATTTACTTATAAACTGCCTCTTTGCCGTTGGTGTTCCATACATATTTTACTTTTTACTTTTATTATTGCTAAAATTGTGTATGGTTCCATATTTTCATTTTCTCATTTTTTCATTGTTTTTGTGTGAAGCACATTGAATTGCTACGTGTATGAAATGTGCTATACAAATAAATATGTCTTGCCTTGCATGGTACAGTTGTGCTTGACTTAACTTACTTGTGATGGTACTGCAGCCATAACGTGACCCTCAACGTGATACTCGCTGAGTAGTTAACCAAACAGGAACGCCTGCACTTAGTCAATTGTAAAGTACATGTTGTCAAAAAAATCTGGTGTTGTTATCTGAGTTGCTATTGAAAGTAGATTGGCTATTGTTGAGGGTATGTGTGAGGATTCTCTCTGACCAATCAGTGGACTGCAGTGCTTTAACTCCATCTTGAAGTATCAGCTCAGCTAGCTTGAAATCTCAAATGAGGTGGTACTAACTGGTACTACATCCCAAACTTTTGCGAAAGGATAAGCAAGTTCAGTTGAGTAGTGGAAAAATGGCAAGAGTTCAACTTCAAGTAAATGTCCTGTCTAAAGTTTGACATGATTTATAAGTAAATAAAGCTTTTTCTTTTCAAACTTGAAGGGGTAGTTTGGGATTTTAGACAGTGAATTGTATAACATACTTGCCCGCTAGTGTAGTGGATGCAAATCTATTAGCTGTCAGAGTTCTGTTGTTCAACAACAAAACAATGTGCACATCAGAAACAAGCTCCACGGCCCTATTTTGTTTCATGAAAAAAACAGTAAATACAATGACAGCGTGTAGTAATATTACTACTACTAAGTTCACACCAATTTAAGAGATCTAACTTTGTGAGACCGCCCCTGGACAAACCTTTTTGTTTGTAATTTCAGTAGAACTCGAATTGGCAGAAAGCTTCAAAAAGTACTCCACAGAGAGGTGAAAGAACTTGCTCTAAAACATTTGATTACTGTTATTAAACAGGGGGAAACCATGAACAGTAATCCTGTTGGTTGATGCTCTGTCTCTTTCATCCTGCAGTCTCTCACGGTCACTAATTTCCTGCTGATTGACGGACTAAAGGAAGCTCTCGACCACATGATTAGTGTCAAATTAGCTGACATTTCCTTTTCACACTCACAGTGAGGTCAGATCACCTGTTGAGAGTGAATCCTTTTTTTTTTTTTTATCTCTGTAGTTAAATTTTCTATTCTCTTTCTTAAGCTTTAATTCTTTTTTCATTTCTATTTCCTAAGCCTCCACAATCACCTGTCTCTCTTCCCTCCTTGCTCTCTTTTGTTAAACCCAAACGCCAGTCCTAATTGAATAATTTATTATTTGGCTGCTCCAGAATTTATTACTTGGGTGGACATTAAACTCCCTCAAACACACACACTATTCTGTAGTTAGAAAAAGACGAAGAGATTGAACAATTGGAGCACAGAGACACGTGTAAGTAAGATTTAGGGAAAAGAGGTTTTAGAGGATGGGGTGCACGCTGGGAGGACAGATTGATGAAAGGGTCAGGAATAGATGGAGAGAAGGAGGGAGAGGTTGGAGAGAATTAATGGCTAGTTAAAAGGTAAAAGGACTTGCAAAAAAAGGGACAGTAAGAATTCACTTGGGGTTAAAACAGTTAAACTACAAGTGGCAGAATTATTACAGTTATGTCAAGCAAGACTGCACTCTGCTGCAATATCTGGGCCACACTGCTGTTTAACAAGAACAACCTTTTACTTCTGAGACTCAAACAGTGGACTGTTTCTGTAGTGCAATGTTTAAAATTGCATCAACCATGAAAGACAAAACACCTTTGAAACCAAATATTTACAGCCCTGAAAAGTTGGGACATTTTCTAAAACATAAATAAAACAGAATGTGATATTTTGCTTGGATAAGGAGTTGATCGGTTGTATGAGCTGTGTTGGAGCAGGAAGAGATCTAATAGATGCAGGCCAAGTGGTTTGGGAAATACTGGGCTAAGGCAGCAAAAGCAATTTGATTTGAAGATTATAGTTTCACTTAAATGGTCAAACGACCGCTTATGATACAACAGAAGCCTAAATTAATGCAACTACCAGTGGCAGGAGATCAACACATCCTCTAATCTAAATCAGACTGCTCTCCCCTCCAAAACATCAATTTAAGGCATTTGTACAGCCAGCAAAATACGACTCATATTAACAGCTTAGATTGTCCTCCGCCACCATCTTGCTGACGTAGTAGTAATGATTGACAGTGATTTTAATGGCGGATGCCACACTCGGGTTGGGAGGTAGATGGGTCGAACAAATGGTGGACTTTCACCGAGGAGGACAGGGTTTGTGTCCCGTGTGAAAACAAAAGTAAATTTAAAGTAAGTTACGTTTTTGACGCCTAACCCTAACCTATTTGTTTGCTGTTTAAACTGTCTTTTATAACACCAAACCAGAAAGTCTTTTCCCCTAAACCTAGGTCAGTGGTTTTGTAGCCTAAATTCACAGAAACTGCAGCCTTTTTTACAACCATGAAGTTTACGTGTATGTATAATGACGTGTGCTATTTTTAGAATGATTCGCTCTGTACCATGAGCAGCTTCTGACAAACCTTCATATGTGTCGTTATGGGTGGTATTGACAAATGGTCTATTGTGTCGTTTAGGTTGGAGATCTTGTTGATCTGAATGTAGCCCTCTCAGTTTTTGACACATGGTTCATGTTGTATAAGCGCAGTTTGGTTTGAATAAGGTAAAACTACTTGGATTGTAGATTTGGGTTGAAATAAGTATTGTTACTGAACTTCTGTACACAAGCATGTGACGTAAAACCTGACCTAGATACATTTTGCTACGCAGTAATTTTAGTCAATACTCACTTGTAGTTCCATGAACAGCAGTCTCCGGGTCTGAACATTGAGGCAAACCAGGAAGTGCCTTAAGCTGCATTCTACCGAAATTCCAGCAGGGAGCGCTAAGTTTGGCTGCAAAAAAATTCTGTCCATTCATTTCAGTGCAAAATGAGAAACTTCTCATTTGATGTATTACAGGATTTTTTTTTAGGACAACACTACGGTCTCAATCGCTAGTAAAAATCTTCTTCAAGACAATTTGATGTTAATAGTTTTAATGGCCCCATTTAGAAGAAAATAGAGATAAAAAGATAAATAATCGTATGCTACCTTTGATTGACAGGTGGCTAACAAGGCGAGCTGTCATCAGGAGGGGAGCAGAACAATGTGTGTCCACGGCAACGTGTCAATAAAGTGACTAACAGACACTCCAAGGAGTCGCTGTTCATTTTTCTGAGGTAAGTAACATACATTTTGTTTTTGTTTTTTACTAGCCAAATCTAACATCCCAGTTAATGCTAACATGAATTAACAGCGACTCTTCTCAGTCAGGTTGAGGTGTAGAGAGGCGTGTAGTCAGTGATCAGATCCCTCTCGCTCCTCCACAGTCCAAATATGGTCTGCTACCGTATCGGAAACAAGATGGCGACACAAGATGGCGACGAGTGTAACGCTGAACTAATGGGAAGTCCACAAACCAATGGGTGACGTCACGGTGACTACATCCATTATTTATATATAGTCTATGTAATTAATCAATGGTTCTGTTCCTTTGTTGGTGATTTAGATTTTTAGCAAATGTTTAGTAATTTGTAGTAGCCTACTGTGGCTTTGACTGTCTATTTTTGAAGTGGTTAGTAGCTACATGGGAGTATATATTTCTGCTTTGTATTTATTTATTTGTCAATATATATTTTCTTGTAATTGCTTGTTTGTATCTGCTTTTCTGTTGTTTCAGTTTCACAGTATGCTTCTACAATAAATATGCATCAGAAAAGTCCATGGCTGTTTATTGGAGTAGGACATATTGTTAGCTAGCTGTCCTGCAACGCAAAGTTTGGCACTGCAAGGACAGAATACTGACTTCCTGCTTTGGTCCTGTCATAATGAATACAGCCACTAGAAAGTGCTGACTAACAATAAACACAACAGGCATTTTTGAAGGAAGGACAGTAGGTTAATAACCTTGATCTTTTTGTAACCTTAGTCCTATGAGTGCTGTGAGTTGAATAATGCTGTAGCCACTAAGAGCGACCTCAGCTGGACTATATAGTTTATTCTCTTCTATTCTTCAAGGAATTTTGCCCTAAATGCATTTGATGCATCATCAATAGACAGTCATATCAGCCATCTGTCTTGCTGTCTCGAGAGAAGATTGTTTGTATTTCACTTGTGTGTCTCCAACCTGATGCACTGATACTGTCAGGAGTCCCCTGTGGTGAACACTGAAGACAGCAAACTGACTTGAACAGTTTTGGGCTTCTGGTGCTCCCACAGTAATCCAAAGTCAGGATGACATACAGATGTATCTCTATACAGCAAACATTTACAAAACCATTTTCTGCCATTCTCCATCACTTTCTGTTCCCCTATATCTCCCTGTGACACATTCTGTCATACTCAACATATTTTTCGGACTTTCTCTCTCAGTCTGTCTTTCCCACTGTTTCTCTGTGCCAGACTCTCTCGCACACTGTCCCTTCATCTATCTTTTAGTCGTTCCACCCACCTCCCTCTCTCTCTCTTCCCCTGCATCTCCCTGCCTGGCTTGCTCTCTCCTGCCTCACAGCCTTCCCTCAGGCCTAGCTTGTAGTTTTCTGTCCATCAGCACTTTGGGGAAAACGAGAGAGGGAAAAGATGAGAAGAAGTGAGCGCGGGGCCTTGAGGCCTGCCGGCAGAGCAGCGGAGGGGCGACAGGAGAGGGGAGAGTGAAGAATCTGAAGTGGAGGGAGCGAGGCCAGCAGACATTACACTCCTCGATGTCCGGGCATTGACAAATGGCTGTCTAATGACCTGAGATTAACTGGCCGAAAGGTCAAGATGAAAAAAGGACCCCTGAAGACAGAAGTGGAGAAAAAGAGTGAAAATATCACAGGGAGAGAGAAAGAGAGAGAGAGAGAGTGAATGAGAGTGAGATGAATAGACCTCCCTCCTGAGAACAGAGAGCTTCCAGCTGTTGGGTGAAGACTGTTAGCAGTGTGAGGAGGAAGTAGATGGATGGCCGTGTTTGTCTTAGTTAAGCTTCCCTCAACTTCTGCAGTAAGAACCCGTTGGTGAGTGAAACTGACAGAGTGCAGAGAGACTGCATAGTGTGGATCAGCACATCATGACATAATATTTGAATATGTAAATGTAAAAATCTGAGAAAGAAAGAAAAAAAGAAAGAAAGCTCATTTTTAGCTCTCAAAAACATCTTCATGGTCCAAAGGCATACAAATACCTCAGAGAGACTCAAAATTTTCCCCTCCCACATCCACAAACATTACAAAGGTAGATAGGCTTAATGTTGTCCGATTTAATTTTTGGAAAATACTGATGCCAACACGTTACCTCTTCTCAATATTTTTACAGGTGGCTGCGTTCGGTGGATGCCAAGCCTGGCCTGAACAAGTTGATGCTGGATATGCTGGAGAGAAGATGCCAGGGAGACCCGTCAAAATATGGATCCGTTTCTCTCATGTTGGATGCCGTGTCCATCAAAAAACATGTGCAATACAATCCACATACCGAGTCAATGTCTGGTTTTGTAGACATGGGAGATGGAAATAACGAGACTGATTTTGCCTCTGAGGCTCTTGTGTTCATGGTGGTTGGCTTACAAGGACATTGGAAGGCTCCCATTGCATACTTCTTGACCGGGTCTCTATCTCCAGAACCACAGAGGGTCCTTCTCAGTCAGGCTTAGGAGGAGCTTCATGCACGGGGCATTCGGGTGGTTTGTTTAACAATGGATGGGCATGCCTCCAATGTCAGCATGTGCAACCAACTTGGATGTGAGCTGAAGGGGGACCCATGACAGGCACTTCAAACCAGCTTACCACATCCGGTGACTGCTGAGAACGTTTTTGTAATGATGGATGCTTGCCACATGCTCAAGTTGGCACGTTATATGTTGCAGGTAAATGAAGATCGTTTGTAGATCTATTTCTGCAATGTATGCCTCTGCTGCTAAAAGTTATCTAAATGTTGTGGTCTGTCCATTTGCACAGTTATGGCTGGACGTGATGATCATCATTTTGCTGTTTGTACTTGTTTGAGCAGTGACTGATTCTTACTCTGCAGGCATACAGTCCAATTGCGACGACCACCGGACAGATCCATTGGAGGTACATCAATCGTCTCCATGATCTGCAAAAAGAGGATGGACTGCATGCTGCCAATAAAATGACAGAAAAGCATGTCTACTTTGAGAACCACAAGATGAGGGTGAACCTGGCTGCACAGACACTGAGTCACTCCGTGTCAGTGGCTCTCCGCACAATGAGGGATCTTGGGTACTCTCAGTTTAAGGACTGTGAGGCAACGGCAGAATTCATTGAGGTAATACAATCAGTGATTGTAGAACCAAGTACCTGTTTCTTTTTGTTAAACTAGTGCATGCCCGTCCATCCATCAAATTGGTAAAGCTCTGTGAAATTTGCTGTAGTACAAAACGTGTTTACTTGCATTTTCAGCATACAGTTTAGAAATATTTACCTGATACCTTATGATTTACATGCCGATATGTCTATAGATTATTGACAGGCTGTTTGACTCAATGAATGGACGCAGTCCTTGGGCCAAAGGATACAAAGCTCCCTTGGGTGCTTTCAATTGGACGGAGAGGAAAGCATTTTTCTCTAGAGCCAGGGACTACTTGCTCACTTTGGTCACAAAAGATGGAACCCCCCTTCACCGGTCTAAGATGTCAATTAAAATAGTGTTTGTTAAGTTCATGACATGAGTTCTCCGATACTCTATTCCCTTATGCATCGAGTTCCTAAGATGCTCCGTTGTTCCCTTATGCATCGAGTTCCTAAGATGCTCCGTTGTTCCCTTATGCATCGAGTTCCTAAGATGCTCCACTGTTCCCTGATGCATCAAGTTCCTAAGATGCTCCGTTGTTCCCTTAGGCATCGAGTTCCTAAGATGCTCCGTTGTTTAGTTATGCATCGAGTTTCTAAGATGCTCTGTTGTTTCCTTATGCATCGAGTTCCTAAGATGCTCCTAGCTGCTTCAGTTTTGTTTCTGTTGGAATTATCTTGTATTCAGTGTTTTTCAGGTCCTGCATGTTTCTAAATGGTATGTATTACAGAACACCAAGTACGTGTAGGTGTCAAAATGGTAGGTATTGGTAGGTATTTTAGTGTTGTGCATGTGTTACATTTTTGCATGTGTTCCATTGTTCCAAGTTATTGTTCCATTGTCTACTAAATTAATTATTACACATTATCAATGGATGTGATGGAAAATTCAATTACTGCTCTGAATGAACAAAATCACATGGTGCTTTGTTGGGGTGTCTTGTTTGCCATGATCAGAGTAATACAACTTTTGTCTTTTGCAAGTACTTGTCGGTGATCGGATTTATCATCAATATCGACACGTTCATGCTGATGATTCCTGAACTGCTCCAGGTTCAGCGGTATGTGCTCACCTCCAGGTTCAGCCAGGATCACTTGGAGCTCCTATTTAACTGAATCAGAGCATCAGGTAAGGTTGATCTTTTAATTGCAATAAATTCTTAAAACATAACTAATGAATATCTTTGTTATGTCTATGTGAATAATGTAAGTATTGTGTGCCTGTTTTCCATACAAGGTGGCTGTAATAATAATCCCACGGCGCGCAAGTTCCAGGCCATCTTCCAGGCCATCTTCCATCGTCTGATGGTTCGGTGTGGTGTCTCACCTAGTGAGACAGGCAATGTGGCAGCCCAAGATAACACTGTGTCCCTGTCTGCTGTGGAGATGTCCTCTGCTGAAACTGCTGAAGAGCACCCATCTCCATTCGCCAACATTTCGGCCCTTGTGTCTGACCACAGTTATCTCCCCACTCGGTTTGGTGGACTGGTAGAAAATGCTCTGGTCTACATCGCAGGTTTTGTAGTCAGGCAGATTCTACGAAAGCTGTCCTGCGCTGTGTGCCGTTGGAGCTTGGTCAGAGAAGCTGCGCCATCTTCATTTGACAAGAATTTCCACCTTCTGATGCTGAAAAACAACAGCGGCCTAGTGATCCCATCACTAGGCACAGTGAAGGTTTGATTTTATCTTGTTTTTTCTTACTTTCTCTGTTCTGTAAAGTGTATTTGAGCACTGTGTAAAGCACTATATAAATCTAATGTATTATTATTATTATTGTTATTATTATTATTATTATTATTATTATAAGGTGCTGAGAGCTGCAGAGAGGGTGATCCGCCAATCTTCGAGAATGCAAGCTCAAGCTCCTAAGGTGTCAACAGTCCGAGGGGAGATTGGCACAGAGGATGTATTTCTGCCTGGGGACCACATGGAGGAGACACAGTTTGGCATCGAGAACCACCATTCTGACCTGTTATCATTGGTTGTGTCTGTGTTTCATAAGATGAGGCTGCACCACATTGCCAAACTCGCCTCTCTTGAACTTCAGAAAAGAAGCACAAGAAAGAAGTTATGCAAAACAGTCCTCTTTCAAGGGTTTTAATCCGACACAGGTATTGACACCAACCCCCCCTCCTCCACCTTCCCGTGAGGATGGACACTGGTTTTCAGCGGCTCTCACACACACACCCCCCACACACACACACCTTCCCGTGAGGATGGACACTGGTTTTCAGCGGCCCTCAGAACCCCACACCACCACCACCCCACCCCTTTCAAGTGTACATTTTGTATATAGTTCTCTGCAAACCTATGGTGACATCATGCCTCCAGTGTGCATATTGTATCTCCCTGTCTCTCTCTCTCAACTCTCCCTCTTACCTCTTCGCCGGTCAACTCCCTCTTCTCTCCCTCTCAGGGGTTTTAATCCCACACAGATTCCTGGCCTGCGCTGCCAGCGATCCACTACTGCCCTATGACAATTCCTAATACCTATGACAATTCATCCCTACTGTTAGAAATAGTATTGCGAGAAACCTTTAAAATGAAATGATCTGACTCCAATAGTAAGAACCTCTCAACTATTTCTCTGTGCAGTTCTTTTGATGGGGTAATGATGGGCATGAGAGGTCCAAGTTTATAGTTTTACAATTTATTACAATACATCAAGAAATGTGCATTTACAGAGATCTCTGGGTTCAATCCACACGTCCCTGACATAACATTAGGCTGGTCAGTTCATGGAGGTTGGACCAAGTATATTTCCCTAAAACCCAGTTTTATAGCCTAACAATGTTTTCTGAGAATGTAGGTTGACCTCTTCCAGAAGGTGACGCCTCTCGATCCCTTGATTGGTCAGTTTATTGAATACGTGGACACGTCATGTCCTCCAGCACAGGAGACAGATATCTCCTCTGGCTAGTACACGATATCTGTGACCGACCTAGCAGATGGAATATATGTACGTAGATGAATCACAGTTTCTAAACAATATTAGCACATGATCAAGCATCTTGCATGATTAATCTATAAAATCCAGAGAGAGGGATGGCACACACACACAGTCAGTGATTAAGCAGTCATAGATAGTGACCTTCGTCACACAGAGATTGACAACAGAAACAGAATAACATTATTTTCTTATAGCTTTTTCTTTCATCAGAGTTACTTTGGTTTTGTAATAAGACATTTAAATCTAACAAATATTAACACTACACTGGACTATTTGAACTTTCTGACACTAAATGGGATTCATGCATTATCATCCTGGTTATGTAACCATCCTACATCTTTGTTACATACACCCCAGGTGGCTCTAAACACCATGTTCTATTCTCTACACCTAACTAACCTATTCATTTTTCATGTATACAAACCTTACTGCCCTGTAACTGACCCTAGGCAGATGGGTCAGGCCCTTGAGTCATGGATCTGCTCGAGGTTTCTTCCGATATGTAGCTCCAATTATAGGGAGTTTTTCCTCACCCCTGTTTCTCATGGGCTCTCTCTGTATTTCTCAAAACTCTGTAAAGCACCATGAGTCGTGTAATGTTTTGGCGCTCTATAAATTGAATTTAATTGAATTTTAACTTGTGTATAATTCCCATCTTTTATTGATGTCTTTGCACTTTTAATCTTGCTGAATTCAACATAGCAGTTACTGGGGATTTCCACTGGGCGCGTTACAGCAGCAGCACGTCTCCACCGCGGTTTTGCTGCGTCTTCTGCCCGGCGTCAATTCACACCGGGCGCGTTACAGCAGCGTTTGATTTATTGATTGCTGATCTGGTGCCCCGGTCATAACATGTTGATGTGAAGTAGTTTTAGGCTGCATGAACTGCGTATTGTGTTTTATTTTGAAAGGGGCAGAAGTGTTTTACGCTGATTCTGAGTCGGACTTCCTGTCTGGTGCGATCTGCTCTGTTGAGATTCACGCGATTTGGCAGCGTCTCGCGGAGAAATAGAAGTCCTACCTAATGCTCGCGTAGAGACGCTGACGTGACGCTGCTGTAACGTTACGCAGCGCGCCCGGTGGAAATGCTCTCATTGATTAGAGTGTTACCTATTTGCAACAGCGTACGCAACGCTGACGTGACGCTGCAGTAACGCGCCCGGTGGAAATCAGGCTTTAAACTTAGTTCCCCGGCCCCATTCGTCTTTGTAAGGAAATGTTCTATTTCGTCTTTATTATTTTGTCAGAATGCACCAGAATGCTTCATTTGTATGTGTGGGAGGATGACCCCGGACCCCCCTACAGGGGTTTGATTTACAAACTTTCAGCCCCACCTAAAACAAAATTCACCAGCCGCCACTGATTATGATGCATTCTCATTTTAGGCAAAGTATAAGACAATACTTTCTTAACAGTATAATTGTAACCTGAATAAGTCGTTCAGGTAACAATATTCAAATACTAACATTGTTGGGTAAGACAGAATTTGGTTTTATTCTGAATCCAGTGAAACAGATTGGTGGTTTTAGCTGATATGAAAACGTTCAGGTGTTTATGATTATGTTTAAGTAGCCTATTTGGCAGACGCTTTTATCCAAAGCGACATACATGAAAAAAATACATATAAAACAATCACTGTAAACATAATAATTTAAGGAAAGAATGTTGTTAATACAAAATATCAATACAAAGTGTCAAGACAGAATAAACTATTTTGCTGCTGCAGCAGCAGTCAAGAGATACAATCTATGGGTCCCTAAGATATAGACATGTAATGTATTCATACATTGTTTATGTAGGATATACGTAGCCTATATATATAACCTAATCATATTGTTTCTTCAATTTCAACATAGCTTACCGTTTTTCCCCCTTCTCGGGGATTATGTTCCCAGTTTTGATATTATTAATGATAATTAATAAATAAATAAATAATAAAGCATGCCAAAACAGGTAAGAGGTAAGATTAATTAAATGCGCTGACAGTTGCGCATTTAATAGCCTATGCTCCTGTCAAACTAATTACACTGAGTGGAGCGGATCACCACTCCAAGATGGCGGCCCCGCGTCTCGTGTTCGATGCTGCGTCTACGTGGGGTCAGCCTTGGCCCCGCCCCCAATGTGTCAAAAGTCCAAGCTCCGCGCGAGCAGAGCTCCACCGCGAGCGAGCACGGAGGAGAATCTGCTTCACTCGGTTGCTGAATAAGTGCGCGAAGATCAAACAAGTGATGCCATAGTAAATCCTGTCCGCTGGCGGGACTCGGCCTCTCTAGCTCTTAGTCTGAGGGTCTGAGGTAAGAAGGCATGTTTTTATTAACTGTATATTTCGCTAGCATAGTACCGTTACAATGTTGCCTTATAATGTTAGCATTTTCATATTTGAACTTTTAAACTACTGTCGAAAATATGTCCTTTGTGAAATGTAGTTGCAAGTTTGTCATTTCATTTTTCTAATTTATTCGCGGCTACTGGTCTTAGGTTTGAGCTAGCGCTCTCTAGCGAGCTAGCTTTAGCATCATGTCGAAGCAATTTATAAATGGTCCGTCTAGGCAGAATATCTTCACAGTTACTCCATGTTACAGTTACCATGATGCTAACAGTTGTTATAACAGTAGATGTGTCTGGTGTTTGATGCTACTGACAGACAGCCTATAATGCATTGTCAGTTGATAGTAGGCAGTTTATGATTGCTGTGTTTTGTCTTGTGTCTATCTGGGAAGGTGTCATTATGCTAATAATAATATAATAATGCTAAAAAAATTGCTAGCTTATGCTATTTTCCTTGATTAATGTTGTCTAAATGCCATTTTTAATGTAGGGTTTGTGTACAATGTTGGCCTGACTAATTTTTTTTAACTGTGATATGTAGCTAATTGTATGTGGATTTTGATGGTAGCTTCTTGATAATAGTTCTGTTTTTTGAGAGGATGTTTTGGTATTCTTATGTAATAAGGTGTAATAGTAATACCAATGTCATACTCATCAATGGCTAAATTTGAACATTCAGTGTATTTGGATAATATTAAACTGAAACTCATGTCACTTGGTAATGAGAGGTTAAAAAGAAAATATAATCATGGGGATATACATTTAACCATGGAGTCAGGGCTGTAAAAATTTACTGTAATGATGAACTGGTAGTTTACTTCACCATTTAAGATTTACATTGTGTCAATGTTACTAACTACTGTTAGCAGACTATTACCCAAACTATTACCATTTCTTTTTTTCCAATTTGTCATGTCAACTGGTATCTGAAGTATGTGCTCCTGTGACTAATGTTAATGTACTCTCTTTGTGTGTGTGTGTGTGTGTGTGTGTGTGAGAGAGAGAGATTTATTGGAAGTTGAAAATGTAGGCTTAAACAGTTTTGGATTAATTCGTGTGTGTGGTGTGTGTGTGTGTGTCTGTCCTCAAGTGGTGCTGTGAAGCATTTTCGTTGTAGGCTTTAATCCTGTTTTCTTCCGATATTAATACTGCAGTACTATTTTGATAATAGAGGTTATTATGTAATAAGGTGTATTTGTAATACCAGAGTCATAGCCATTAATGGCTTAAATTTACTATAGGGTGCATTTGGGCACTACTACACTGAAAGCTTTTGAAAGTATTCGCCACTATCATCAGATTATTACCTAACTATTACCATGGTGTTACCGAGCTGTGGTGTCAATAGAATTATGAACCTATCCATTCATATTCATCTTTGCAAGCTTTAATCCTGTTTTCACCTCACAGATTTACAGCTTGACCATTTATTTACTGGTGAGTGTTTGTCAAAGACTGATTATTTTTTTAACCCTTGTGGTCCTCCTGTCGACTATATACCCTTGGTCCTCAGGGGTCAAAAAGGATCCCATGACACCAAGACTGTTTTTAGGAAGAAAAAAAAACTTTACCAACTTTTTTTTGTTTTTAAATTATTTTATCATTTAAGGCAACTCATGCCCCAAAAATTGATTGATTGAGATATTATTTTCACATTTGTTTCTTTATTATTGGTCAATTTTAGTCAAATATTCAAAATTAGGCCTCATTTCAAGAGAGAAAAAAGTAAAAAAAAAACCTGAATACTTTTTTCAATAGTAATAGTGGAAAAAAAATATTCTTGATATGATGGGAATGCACAGAGTAGGTCATGTCAACTTTTAGTGAAACTTATGTTTTGATATTTGTATATTTGAATAAAACTGACCAATAATAATGATAAAAATATGAAAATAAAATATAATTTATTTTGGTTATGAGTTACCTTAAAAGGTGAAAAAAAAGTTGGTAATATTTTTTTCTACATTTCCTAAAACCAGTCTAATGTCATGAGGTCCTTTTTGACCCCTGAGGACCATGGGTGCTATAAAAATGTATAAAACACGTAAAAATTTATGAAGAAAGTTAAAATTTATATTTTCTATAAAGGATGCAGAGGGGCACATATGCTGAAAATGTTGCTATGTTTCTAGAGGTGCTATGTGTGTATTTAATTCAAATGATTATATTCAGCTTCATACTGTGATTCATTAATTAAGTGATACATTAATTCAGTTATTTAAAACATTAATAACACATTATTGTTGCATTGCTGCAATGCTCACGGTTGTCATTCTGTTCTAGATAAACACTACTTCACCTAAGAGACTTGAGTATCCAGTTCTTCGTTGACCTTCAGCATTCAGTTGTTTGTCTTCACCTTTTCAGGTAAGCAATTGAAGCAAAAAATGCTTTTGTAATGTTGAGAAACACTGAAATTATTATTCATAAAGAACTTTCAACCACTGTTCTGTGATGTCATGTATAGTGATATACAAATATATCTGAAGGAAGGATATCTGAAGGTGTATTTGGGATAATCAATATTATTAGTATTATTCATGTATTTATTTACTTTTAAATCAGAGAATGGGGGGCAAATAGATTATTAGTACAAAAACTAGTAACTAGTAAAAAAAAATTGGTAACAATAATGTTCATTCATTAATTGACGCTTGGTCAAACTCATCTAATTAAGTATTGCTGTCTCATTAACATGTTGTATTTATTTATTTAGTAGGCTAAAACCTGAGAAGCCATCACCATGTTGTTGTTTGTTGTTTTTCACATTATGCAGATTTTTCAGCATGTGGTCCTCAATATATAGTATAGAAGTCACTGCATTTTCTGACTTTTCCAGGTTTCCTGTGTCCAGCATCTTCAAGACAGACTGAGCTAACTTTTCACATGTTTTGCACATTTATATTTGGGTTAGGTTAGGTTAGGAGTAGGTTAGGTTTATAGTAGAGTATTTAGTTTGTATAGTTTAGCTTTTTATGCTGGTCTAGGGACAGTTAAGTTAGCAAATTAATTTAGTTCAGATCACTTACAGTTGCATATTATTGTTACAATTGTGTTATTTTGTGAGTTATTGTTGTACAGGCTATTGTATATTGCAGAACCAAGTGAGACGAGGAAGACCACTGCTTCCAAGATGCCGCTCAGAAAGTGCATTGGACAAGTCTCGACCTTGCAGATCCTGCCCCACTTAGCCCAACAACTTCCGACCATGGGGTACCTCAAAGACCTCCGTCAACCAGCCGGCTGTGGATGATGGATAACGCACCCACAACTCCTTCTCCAGTCTACAAGGTATGGGTTTGTTTTTTAATTCTGCACAAAGTGATACACAAAACATTGTATGTATTCCATTTCAACAAACACAAACATGAAATGTATATTTAAATACATGACTTAATGCAAATCAATCTTACTAAACATCATCTTTTTTTTTTTAAACCAACCATTGCACAAACTTCCATCCAAGGAGAGGTTACATCTTGATGGTAACTTTTTAGATTAACAAAACTTTTGTGAGATTTGTTGTTTCTGGGGAGGGGGCAGAGAAGGTAAGTCTAAACATTGCATGCAAGAGACCAACACCGGTGTCTCAGGGGAAAGCTATCTGTATACACAACTATCAATCTATTTGGTTGGTTCAAAATTTTATGATAGTTTTGCAAATCCTGGCCCAGAGAGAAGCACATCAAACAAACAAAAAAAGCAATATTTTCAAGGCCTTTCAATGACATTAACACTATTTTCAATGACATTCATTTTGCAATTAACATTAGTTTTATTTTCTAAAACATAACTATAATGACATTCAAATGTAGATTACCACAAACACAATAATAAACTTCAAGTCTCATTGGATAAAATAAAAAATTATTGACAGTCCTGAAATGATGAGTTAAACATCCTTATTAAGCCCACATTAATAATATATTAATTTCAGGTGAAATATTTATTTTTTTTACTTTAAATTCAAATCTCATTTAACGAAATTGATACAATATAGTATTTTTCATATGAAATTATGTAAAAACAAAGAGAAAAGATAAGTCTAAAACTAAAGAGTGGTCTTCCTCGTCTCGCATGGTCTCAAGCCTGATTTCCACCGGGCGCGTTACTGCAGCGTCACGTCAGCGTCGCGTACGCCGTTGCAAATAGGTAACACTCTAATCAATGAGAGCATTTCCACTGGGCACGCTGCGTAACGTTACAGCAGCGTCACGTCAGCGTCTCTACGCGAGCATTAGGTAGGACTTCTATTTCTCCACGAGACGCTGCCAAATCGCGTGAATCGCAATAGAGCAGATCGCACCAGACAGGAAGTCCGACTCAGAATCAGCGTAAAACACTTCCGCCCCTTTCAAAATAAAACACAATACGCAGTTCATGCAGCCTAAAACTACTTCACATCAACATTATGTTATGACCGGGGCACCAGATCAGCAATCAATCAATCAAAGGGTCTCAGAGGATCGGCGACACGGACGACAAGAGACTGATTGTTGAAGTGGAACATCATACAATCATTTATGACATAACATATCGTTTTTATAAGGATAGATGGTCAGATCAACAGATCTTTCATGTCAGAGAAGCAAAGTAAGCTGTTGGTTGTTGTTGTTGTTGTTTACTTTATACATACAGTTTATCCATAGACTGTATAAATAGAGTTTAGAGTTTATCACGGGATCTTGCGCAGCAAAATTGCGGTGGAGCCGTGCTGCTGCTGTAACGCGCCCGGTGGAAATCCCCAGTCAGTAGCAGTCGCCGGTTCGCATGGTCTCAGTGGCAGTCGCCGGTTCGCATGGTCTCAGTGGCAGTCGCCGGTTCGCATGGTCTCAGTGGCAGTCGGCGGTTCGCATGGTCTCAGCGGCAGTCGCAGGTTCGCATGGTCTCAGTGGCAGTCGCAGGTTCGCATTGTCTCAGTGGCAGTCACCGGTTCACATGGTCCCAGCAGCAGAGTTACTGGTTCACATGGTCTCAGCGACAGAGTCATCGGTTCACATGGTCTCAGCGACAGAGTCACCGGTTCACATGGTCTCTCAGCGACAGAGTCGCCGGTTCGCATGGTCCCAGCGGCAGAGTTACTGGTTCACATGGTGTCAGTGACAGAGTCATTGGTTCACATGGTCTCAGCGGCAGAGTTACTGGTTCACATGGTCTCAGCGACAGAGTCACCGGTTCACATGGTCTCTCAGCGACAGAGTCGCTGGTTCGCATGGTCTCGGGGGCAGTCGCCGGTTCGCATGGTCTCGGTGGCAATCGCCGGTTCGCATGGTCTCAGTAGCAGTCGCAGGTTCGCATGGTCTCAGTGGCAGTTGCCGGTTCGCATGGTCTCAGCGGCAGTCGCAGGTTTACATAGTCTCAGTGGCCCAATGTCCCAACAGCCCCCACGGTATAGTGCTTTAAGTCTCGTCTTAAGACCCATTTTTATTCATTACATTACATTACATTACATGTCATTTAGCAGACGCTTTTGTCCAAAGCGACTTACAATAAGTGCATTCAACCTGATGGTACTAGACATAGACCATAGGAATCGAGTAAGTACATAACTTTAAGAGCTAACTGTCATTGCTAAGGAGTGCTATATGTTAAAGAAGAAAAGAAGAGAAAAGAATAAGAGTTTTTTTTATTTTTTTATATATCTGTTAGGTGACCATGACTTAACCGAGGTATTGTGGAAGAGATAGGTCTTCAGCCTGCGGCGGAAGATGTACAGGCTGTCTGAGGTCCTGATGTCGGTGGGGAGCTCGTTCCACCATTTGGGAGCCAAGACAGAGAAAAGTCTGGAAGTGTTTTTGAGGCGAGTTGACCCACGCAGGGTGGGAGTCGCCAGCTGTTTGGCTGATGCAGAGCGTAGAGGACGGGCAGGGTTGTAGAGTTTGACAAGGTCCTGGATGTAAGTAGGACCTGAACCGTTAGCAGCAGAGTACGCCAGAGCTAGAGTCTTGAAGCGTATCCGCGCAGCCACTGGTAGCCAGTGGAGGGAGCGGAGGAGGGGTGTTGTGTGTGAAAATTTGGGAAATTCCCTGGCTTTTTAACTTTGCGTGAGTTTTGTGGTCCTCTGTGTCTTTTATTTCTTTTACTACTTCAAACTACGTCTTTTATTTATTTTACTATCTGTTTGATTTTATTGTTTTATTTATAGCATCATTTTAGAGTAATACACTTATGATTTATTGCTGATTGTTATATGGAAATGTTTGTTTTATTGTTGATTCTATGTACAGCACTTGTTTTTGTTGTTTAAATGTGCTATACAAATAAAGTGGATTGGATTGAAGTAAAATCATGTAGAGTGGTTGTCTTACTGCAGTAACCTCCTCAAAGACACTGTGTAGCTTAAGGCTACAAGAAGTAATTTCTTCCTGCAGCCGGCGGATTATCTCAACCATGGGGGACAGAATCCAATGTATATCTTTAAGAGTTTTAGTGATGCTGTTGTAGCCATTTCATAGTGTCTCTGAGCTGATCTCTAAGGTACTCTGTATTTTGGACCAAAGACTCCTGTGTATTGCGGTATCCATGTTCTTGACTGTCATTAATGTCATGTATGATTTCCATCAGAGGTTGATTTAACTATGGTATATGTTCCTTTTCAATTTTCATGTCCCACACCATTATTTCTAGTTTGTGAACTGAATGTTGCAATTCTTCCAAGGGACAGGAGGTTACAACTGAGCAGTTAGAGAGTCACCCTCACATAAATAAATATCAATTAGAGCCATTGTGTTTGAGCGAACCTCTCATTCCCGGGGTCTGAAGAATTCAATATGTTCTTCTGGCTACCACCACAGGGAGCCTGTTGTCCAGGGCAGCTATTCTCAAACTTGGGGTCCCGACCCCAATTGGGGTCGCGAGATGATTTCTGGGGGTCGCCAAATCATTTTGGAAGTCAGCTCTGTCTCCACTGTGTTAAAGTGTTCATGTGTTTTAGTCTTTTTGGTAATTTTGTGTTTTTTTAGTAATTTTGTCTTTTTTTTTGTTGTTGGTAATTTTGTGTCCTTTTTGGTAATTTTGTGTCTTTTTTTTGGGTCATTTTACGTCTTTTTTGGTCATTTTGTGTCTTTTTGTGGGCATTTTGTGTCATTTTTTAGTCAATTTGTGTCCCTTTTTGCTTAATTTAATGTAATTTTGTGGTCATTTTATGTCTTTTTTTACATCTTTTTTTTTTTTCATTTTGTGTCATTTTGAGGTCAATTTGATTATTTTTTGGGTCATTTTGTGACAAATCCCAAAGTAGCAAGTTATTACTTTCCAAGGAGTCTCCGGCTTGAAGCTGACTGTTACACACTCAGGAGGTCAGAATGGACCTTTAAACTTATAGCAAAGGAATAAGATTAAAACTAACAATAAAATATAAAAAAATATATAAATTCACAGACAGAGAGATGTAACATGCATGTTAAATTTGGGGTCGCGACTCAAAAAGGTTGAGAACTACCGGTCCAGGGTATGGTAAATTACACAGCTATCTTTTTTTGCCAAGTATTTAAAGAAGAAAGTCAATGAATGCCAGGTTCCTATTGGCTTAACAAGGGAGAGTTGACTGGGGTGTGGATTTTGAACATTAAAATATAGACTCAAATAAAGCAGACAATTTTTATGGCAGATTGCCACACAACATGGGCTACTGCAAGCAAAAGTGGCCCAAATCTGGTTTTTTTTTTTTTGCGTATATGTATCTGTTTTTGTTTTGTTTTGTACAGTATGCAGCACAGATCACATGGAATCTAATTTTTTTTCAAATCAGAACTGGGTCTCTTTGTGATCCTAAATCGGATATAGATCTGATGTTTTCCAATGCGACCTCAGGCTGAACAGTCATGTCGCATTTCACAGTGGTCACAATACAGGACTGTAAGTTCACACGCAGTCTGATATGAACCACATTTATAAAACAATGTGAACACGGCTGTGAACGGCTGGCAGCTCAATCTTAAACAGTACAAGTTAACACTGGCGTGAGACAACAGAAAGTCTAAAGGCCGGTGTTGTGTCCTTACTGGTTCCCACACTAACTGGTTGCCGTAGGCTATGACCTGCGCATTTTCTGTTACGCATGAGCTGTCCGTGGTACTGAAACCACTTGCTGTTAATGTGAGAATTCTGTCTGATGCAGGCCTATGTTATGATGTGCGTTGACATCTTATCTACCGTTTAATACTGTAAGAAATAAAGCACGAAAATCATAAAAATCTAAGTGCAATCAGCACTTGCAGGAAGGTGGCACTGCATTTCTGTGTCATGTGCTATAGTTGAGCCACAAATATAACGACCACTCATGTCCGACTGGTCCCTCCTCCGCCCTACAGCATCATAAACAACACAACGCAGAGTTCCAAGCTGTGGAAAGGCTCATCCCACATGGGCTGGGTTACAAATACAATTATACATTTATTTCATTTCTTTCATACATGTTTATATTTTTTTGTAACAAAATATGTTTTTATCATACTTGGCTGGTTGGGCCAGTGAGTAAAATGGGCGGGCCCTTTGTTGGCTACTTGTCCGGACTACAGATCTCCAGAAAATTATCTCGTTATCTTGAGAAAACAAATGAAATTAACTCGTTATCATGAGAAAAAAATATATGAATGCATGGCCGTTCACCTTATAAGGTAAGATATCTACCTACCCACCCTAGAAGAAGCAGCAAAAACTATGTAAGACAACCTGTTATTGTCTAAGGCAGGGATTCCCAAAGTGTGGTGCATGCACCCCTGGGGGTGCGCAAGATGAAAAATGTAATGGTGGTCTGATAATAACACAATTAAATTTTTTCCCCCCACACAATAAAGAAGTAAATTAACATTTCCTTTGTAAAATGTAAAATCAGAAACTGTAATATTAATCAATAAATAAATGCAGGCTATTCTAAATGCACTTCATCTTCAAATGAAGCGTAGAAGAAGTTATCTTCTTCCATTTTTCCAACCTGTGTTATGATTGATGATTATGATGATGATATGATTATGATGGGTTGTTTAGCTCCACGCTCATTTAAACTTGCTGCAATTTTTGTTCAACGCAGCTCAAAATATTATAACATTTTCCCCAACTCATGTGCTTTCTGCCTCTGATCCTGAGCCTGTCATTATCCTCTTTGCTCTTAAAAGTGTAAGCTTGCGCATAACTTTCTTGCATTTTATTGAAACTGTGTTCAGGTTAATTCAAATGCGAGACCGCATTGTTCTGATGGTGAATATTTTATTATATGTGTTCTCATTTAAGCATGATTAAACATGCCGCCTTTAATATGGCTATAAAAAAGCTTATTGTATTTTGTTTTTTTTGAAGGTGTGGGGGATTGGGGGTGCGTCAACACGGTTGGGACATAGAAGGGGGTGCGCGGCTAAAAAACGTTTGGGAACCGCTGAGTTAGAGTAAACTGTTTTCAGTTAAGTTGTCTGTGTTGGGGGGGGGGGGTGTTGGTAGTTAAGCAACCAGGTGGCCAGGTGGAGTCGACCAATCAGAGCAGAGCAATCAACAGAAACTAACTGCCAATGACAAAGTTCTGCAGACAGAGGTGGACAGAGTGGAATTTCTGGCCTCGAACAGAAAGCATTTTTGGCAAAACCATAATACCTATCATTGATCTGACTTCACTTTGAGCATCCTGAGTTCTTCCTGAACGTCATACATATGGTTTTTTTTAAGAAAAAAAAAATTGCTTTGTTAGAGCGATCAAAAAAAAACTGTTACATCTCCTTTTTTCAGAGATCATCCTGTGTTTTTAATATGGGACTCAGTGGGCCAGTTGGTGCGTGTTGGTGGCGCTTCTGTGCTCATGAATTTTCCTACGTTTCTATGTATAAATTATTTCTGTAGAGTGGAATTTCAAATTTATTTTTTGACAATTTCTTCTCTCCCTCTACCCTCTGGCGATGACATCATCACTCAATCCCCAGTAGGCCCTCTGAACATTCCGCGCAATACACACACATGGCAAAATCGCCCTCCCCATTAGTTTTGTGCGAAAACTATACATGCAATCGCTCTGAAATTTCACAGGACTAGAGTTTCATGCCGTACAACTTCCTAAATTGGTTCAGAATTTTACGAGCAATGGTTTGCGAATGGTGAGGCCCCAAAGTTGGCGTAATGCATTCTGGATGGGCCAAAAAGTGCACGTTTGTGCACGTTGTGCGAAAACGTGCACGCCAATCGCTAATAAAAGTCATTCCACACAATTCCCGATTAGGGCGCAACTTTTGACGTTTTTACTTTTCGCAATTTCTCAAAGCTGCGAGACTAGTTACGCGCCAAAATTTTTAAAGAATAATAATCTAGCACAAGGCACTCACCTTCTCTGCTATAGCAGTGAAGGTGAGTGCCTCGCTGCTAAGCCGTGGCACTAATAAGCCCGGTGAATAGTAGTTAGTGTGCTTTTGCAAGCAAGCACACAAAATAAGCCCACGGAATAACAATTAGTGTGCTTTTGCAAGCAAGCACACAAAATAAGGTTGTTAATATGAAGAAACTTTAATCAGCAGTTAATCAGTCTCTTACAAGTGCAGGAGAAGTATCTTCACAAATGTAACATGTCAGATGGACAATTGTATTTTATATCTATATATATATATATATATTTAATGTATTAATTTTAATATATAAAGAGTTATGTTACATTGACATACAACGTCAATTCCGAAAAAGTTTGGGAGTTGTGTGTAAAACAAAAATAAAAACAGAATGCATCATATTCAGAGAGTGCATATGTTAACATAAACCCCCACAGTTCTCCCGGTTTAAGCATTGAATATCGTCTTTGTACTGCTTTTAATCAAATGAAGATAACAATAATTTGTATTCTGTTTTTATTACTTTCTCAGTGTCCCAACTTTTCTGTTGTTGTATTTAAATTAACATATTTTTAACAATTAGAACCAAACACTTGATGTACTTTTACATTATGACTGCTGACTTTCTTTTTCATGTATTTCATTTCTCTCTTTTTTAATTATTTTTCTTTCAATGTACATGTTGTACATGTGCCCACTAAACACCACTAGTGTGTCATTGTGTTTGTTTGTGTGCATGGCTCTGTTTGTGTACCTGTGTGAAAATGTCTATTCAGGTTTGTTGCAGCCTGTGTGAAAGAGAGAGCGCTTTTGTTGACCCAGGCTGATAAATTATTTAATTCGATTACCACCATCTGTATAGAGGAAGTCAGAGGACGGGGCTGGGTAAAAAAGCCTGGGCATTTAAGGTGTAAACCTCACCGGGGTGCACAGACCTTTAACCCATGCAGAGCAGTATGACAGATAGGGGAGAGCTCACGGTGCTCATAGAGCCCTCTATTTCGGCTGAAAATAACCGTGTGTGTGTGCAGAATACAAAACCTCCACTGGGGATTGAAAAGGCTGTGGGAAAGTAATGATTGTTGCTGTAAGGCCATCAGTATGTTTCTCCCAACATTCATGAATCCTGACAAAATGCCACAGAGCAAAATAAAAATATTCCCAGCATTACACCGCAGGTCAAGTACGCACAGTTTGGACGTAAGAGCCCTCTCACTGACGCATGGGGACTCGCTGCAGTATTAATAATATTAGAAGGTAATCCTTTTACATTATTTTTTTTTTAAGGCAGGGGCCGAGCCCACGCACAGATCTGTCAATAAGCCTTTGTGCTGCAGTGGCACCCTCGGCGCCGTGTGCCACAGAGCTATTATTTTTGGGACAAAGGTTTCTTGAGCCAGCGGGAAGCCGGTAGAAATGACTGACTATGAATGTTCAGTACTGTAGCATGGGTCAAAAACTCTGCTCTCTGGGAATACAAATAAAAGGCTCTGAAACCTTTCCTCATACATTCGACTTAATACATGCAATAATTTGATTGCATGTATTAAGTCTTTTTTTGCTGTTACAATACTTATTGAATTAACTTAAATCTATCTATCTGTCTATTTGTCTGTCTGTCTGTCAGAAGCTATGATATTGACGTACACAGCGCCAAAAAACACACATATTGAGAAGAAACATTAAGCGGACAAAACTTGTCCAAAGATAATTATTGCCATTTTCAACTTTGAAAAAAAAAGACTAAATAAAGGCAATATAAATATGAAAATGAGGATGGATCTGGTGTTATTGAGCCACTACTGCTGCAACATGCAAATCCAGCTCATTCTGACTTTAACCCTGTGGAGTCATTGATCCTGCTGCCGTGATCACATCACATGACTTGGAACTCCATGCCAGTGTTTGTTTGATGATGATAGGCCAAGTAAAACGAAGATAAGTTCAAATATATTTACCGTAATTTTCGGACTATAAGCCGCGTCTTTTTCCCCATTTTTCGATTCTGCGGCTTATATAACGGTGCGGCTGATCTATGGATTTTTACAGCTAACGGCCACTAGGTTACCTCCTAAATCTAAGGATTTTACAGGTTACAGTCCACCAACTTTAACTCTATGGGCTCTATGACCGGTCCGCGAGGAGCGGCGGGCTCCAGCAGGAAAACCTGGAGGCAGGTGTACGTACCAGATCGGCTCGGGGTCCTTCATATACTTTTAAGCTATTTTTCACTTGTCTGTGTGTATTTGTGTCAAAAGCTACTTAGTTTGTCGGAGTCGCCGTGCCGTAATCAGCGGCAGACGAAGGACCCCAAGCCAATCTGGCAGGGCGCCGGAAAAGAGTGAAACAGGTAGCGCGCAAAAGTAAAAGTGAAACCGAGAGTGGTACGAGAGACAGAACGAGAGACAGACCGACATTACGAGAGCGAGATAGTTTGTGCAAAGGAAGTTTTCATGCACAAACCCTCATTATGGAAAACAAACGTAGAAATGCATATGATGCAGCTTTTAAGTTAAAGACAGTCAATCTGGCTGTAAAAGAAGCTTCCTCAAGCAGCCATCTCTTTCCCGACAATCCCCTCTGTGCACGAACCCTTACATATGGTAATTAAACATTAAAACACCTGCGGCTTATAGTCCAGTGCGGCTTATATATGTACACATCATTCAATTTAGCTGCTGCGGCTTATACTCCGGTGCGCCTTATAGTGCGGAAAATACGGTAGTATAAAATTAGATGTTATCTTTGCAACATTTAAAATTCTTAATTGGGCATGATTC
The DNA here is from genome assembly GCF_030273125.1 of Centropristis striata. Classification (NCBI taxonomy): domain Eukaryota; kingdom Metazoa; phylum Chordata; class Actinopteri; order Perciformes; family Serranidae; genus Centropristis; species Centropristis striata. The sequence continues at coordinate 24,145,416 of NC_081536.1, read as the reverse complement.
TGCTTTTTTTGCTTTAAAAAAATCGGATTTTATGTTTTTTTTTTGTGTGTGTGTTTATTGGATTCAAAGTGTTGATTCAGGTAGAATGAAAATTATTCCAAAACCTACAGAAATAGCCCCAAACTCCTAAGTGTTGAACAGAAATAACTCCAGAAAAATGTATTAACCATTTATTGTTGAAAGTTTTGTGTGTTCAGATTCCAAGGACCTAATGGTGTCAGGATTGTGATGATCTGTATCTTTAAATCCTCTGCCTCAGAGACACACACACACACACACACATACACACACACATAGTTGCAGTAATATGCCAGTTTGCCAAGCTGCCTGTCAATACTACCATGGAAACCTACATGACTTGCAATGTGTCTGGTTATAAGTATAAGTATAGAAAACACTCCATACTTGCTCTTTATTTTAGTTTTTCTCAGCTGAGAGGAGAATCACACACAGATAATAGATTAATAAAAAAGTGAGAAAATAAGCACCTCCACAGGATTTAGCATCATATCTCTGGTTCCAATCAGTGGGCTATAAAAAAAAAATTTCTCTCCCATGTTTGTTGTGGTTTCACTCAGCAGCAGCACAACTGTGAACACAGGCAAAAGAAGTGTTGCTGAAGAGTACAGTTATGATCTGTGCAGAGGAAGGCAGGCCTTCTCCCCAAACCAGGAGAAGAGCCTCACTGAAACAGGGCTGGTTTATAGGTTATGCAGGATTTAGCAATATTTCAATCAGTCTCATGACAGTTGAGTTTTTCATTGTTGAACTAAAAATAAATAATTTAAATAGTTTTAAAAAGCTGTTTCAAACCTCACCAACACCGTTTTAAACACCACAAACACTGTGTAAACAGCATTTGTGATGTTTAAAATAGCAAAAAAGCTGTTTTAGACCTCATGAACCCTGTTTCAAACAACATGAATGCTGTTTTAAGCAGCACAAAAGCTGTTTAAAACCTCATGAACACGGTTTTAAACATCAAAAATGCTCTTTTAAACAAAAAAAAAAAAGCTCTTTTAAAGAGCAAACACTGTTTAAAACAACATTTTGTGTTTAAAAAAGCATGTGTGATTTTAAAAGTGTTCATTAGGTTTAAAACAGCTTTTTTTTCTATTTTAAACATCAAAAATGTTATCAACCTCAAAAACACTGTCTGAGAGCGGTGATAGTGAACCAGAACAGTAAAGATAAGAAGAGAAAAGCTTCACAATGAGCTGAAACTCACACTAAACATGAGCACACACACAACGGTAATTTCACAATATAAAAAGGAGGATAAAAAAATAATTGCACCTTGCTCAAACAGACATAAAGCGAGGTGTGTATGTAGCACAAAAGACAAACTGTCAATCTGACAGCAGCTGAAATTGCAATGTCAAAGTTCAAACACAGCACTGGGCTCATTTGTCAGCGCTTTCAGTCCTGTCTGGAGGGCATTAGCATTACCACCATCCATTCACATCAATAATTTCTGTCTTTAGCAGTAACAGAGCAGCAAAATATTTAATTGGAGGAATTTGAAATTAAAAGTCCTGCCATGCAAGACAAAAACTGTTCAGTAAAACATACAAAGCCTTCTACAAGAGGTCTCAGGTCAGATACAGGTCCCGCAGTGTTATATTTGAGTTTTAGTTAGGGCCCGAGCAGGCAACGGCCTGCGAGGTCCCTATTGTATTTCGAATGATTATTATTGACACGTGGGTGTGTTCTGGACTGGACCCTAATCACTTGTGTGAAATTTGGGACAGATTGGACAATGTATGGTGAAGTTATCCAGTCTGGTGTTAGATGGCAAACTCCATATTTTGCCACCATGCCACGCCCACATGATGTGATGGTAGTGACCAAGTTTGAAGTTGATCGGGTAAAATCTGTTGGAGTTTGTTAAAGTATGCGAGCTAGAAATGGCACAAAACGCTGAATAGTGCGATATTCAAACTAAGATGGCACACTCCCTGTTGGGTTTGAGGCATGGCTCCAAGAGGCTTTTTGGTGCGTCTCCACATGATTCATATGTGTACCAAATTTTGTGTCTCTACGTGAAACCTACTGCTCGGGCTAGGCGTAAAACGTGACTTCCTGTTGCCAGCGGGGGGCGCTATGACTGTGTGTCAATATTGACACATGGGTGTGTTCAGGGCTGGCCCCTCATCACGTGTGAGAAATTTGGGACAGATTGGACAATGTATGGTGAAGTTATCCAGTCTGGTGTTAGATGGCGAGACGCCATATTTTGCCGCCATGCCACGCCCACATATTGTGAAGGTCAGTAAAGGTGTTGATAAGTTGTGTTCCCCAAAGCCTTGTGATGGTACTGAGCAAGTTTGAAGTCAATGGGATTAAATCTGTTGGAGAAGTTATGTAAAGTATGCAATGTGGTCATTTTATGAAAAGGGGCGTGGATAAAGCATAAGGGGCGGGGCTTTATGAAAAAATTGTCATGTAGAAGTGTTAAGGGCTGTCCTCTGATGAAGCAAGAGAAATTTGGAGCAGATGGGACAAAGAATGGAAAAGTTATAACGATCTCGTGTTTTATGGCGAGATGCCATATTTTGGCGCCATGCCACGCCCACATAGTGTGACTGTCTGTAAGGATTTGAATAACTTTTGATCCCAAAGGCCTTGTGATGGTACTGACCAAGTTTGAAGAAAGCCTAGCCCTAACCCTAACCCTAATTAGGGTTAGGGTTAACCACAACCCTAACCCTAACCCCAACCCTAATTAGGGTTAGGGCTAGGGTTAGTTTACTTCAAACTTGGTCAGTACCATCACAAGGCCTTTGGGATCAAAAGTTATTCAAATCTTTACCGACAGTCACACTATGTGGTCGTGGCATGGCGCCAAAATATGGCGTCTCGCCATGAAACACGAGATCGTTATAACTTCTCCATTCTTTGTCCGATCTGCTCCAAACTTCTCATGCTTCATCAGAGTCCAGCCCTTAACACTTCTAAATCATAATATTTCATAAAGCCCCGCCCCTTATGCTATATCCACGCCCCCTTTCATTAAATGACCACATTTCATATTTTAGTGAACTCCTCCTACAGATTTAACCTGATTGACTTCAAAGTTGGTCAGTACCATCACAAGGCCTTTGGGATCAAAAGTTATTCAAACCTTTACCGACAATCACACTATGTGGGCGTGGCATGGTGCCAAAATATGGCATCTCGCCATAAAACACGAGATCGTTATAACTTCTCCATTCTTTGTTCGATCTGCTCCAAACTTCTCATGCTTCATCAGAGTCCAGCCCTTAACACTTCTAAATCATAATAATTCATAAAGCCCCGCCCCTTATGCTATATCCACGCCCACTTTCATTAAATGACCACATTTCATATTTTAATGTACTCCTCCTATAGATTTAACCTGATTGACTTCAAAGTTGGTCAGTACCATCACAAGGCCTTTGGGATCAAAAGTTATCAAAAGCTTTACTGACCGTCACACTATGTGGGCGTGGCATGGCGGCAAATTATGACGTCTCGCCACAACACATGAGACCGTATAACTTGACCATACATTGTCCAATCTGTCCCAAATTTCTCATATGTGATGAGGGTCCAGCCCTGAACACACCCACATATCAATATTGACACTCAGTCAGAGCGCCCCCCGCTGGCAACAGGTAGTCGCATGTTTTATAATTAGCCCTAGCAGTAGGCTTCACGTAGAGACACGAAATTTGATACACACATGAATCAAGTGGAGACACACCAAAAAGCCTCTTGGACCCATACCTCAAACCCAACTGAAAGTCTGCCATCTTGGTTTGAATTTCACACAATTCATCGTTTTTTCCCATTTCCACCTCGCATACTTTAACGAACTCCTCCGACAGATTTCACCCCATGGACTTCAAACTTGGTCAGTATCACAAGGGCTTTGTACTTTGGGATCAAAAGTTATTGAAAGCTTTACCGACTGTCACACTATGCAGGCGTGGCAAGCCGGCAAAATATGGCGTCTTGCCACAAAACTACACAACCTTATAACTTTTACATACTTTGTCCCATCTGGTCCAAACTTCTCATGCTTCATCAGAGTCCAGCCCTTAACACCTCTAAATAACAATATTTCATAAAGCCCCGCCCCTTATGCTTAATCCACACCCCCTTTCATAAAATGACCACGTTGCATACTTTACCAAACTCCGCTTACAAATTTAATCCCATTGACTTCTAAGTTGGTCAATACCATTACAAGCCCCTTTGGGAACATAACATATCAACACCTTTACTGACCTTTGAATATGTGGGCGTGGCATGCCGGCAAAATATGGCATATGGCATTTTGATAACCCAAAGAATAATCAAGTTATTAAATAACAACTTCCTGCAGGTGGCGCTATTATCATCACAAAACACGAAGTGTTGCATATCTCCACATTGGTGTGTCTGAATGACATGAAAATCAGGTTACTACTTCCCCATGAGCCCCTGAGGCTCTGTGCAAAATTTTGGGCAATGATCACTAGTTGGCGCTCTTTAAATTGAAGTATTTTATATCTCCAAATCAGTTGGTCGGATTAACACCAAACTTGGTACACTTATTGTCAATGCCCTCCTGAGGATAACCCTTGAGGGTTTTATTGATCTGCCCCTAGGTGGTGCTCTGGTGGCAGTTTAATTTAATAAGTGCCACTGTGCCCAGACTATAAGACTTAAGGCAATGAAATTCATAGGGGTGGTATAGACTGGTCCCTGTAACGCACACACCCCGACGGCAGCATGCCCCGACATGCGTGGACTGCGAGGGCCTGTTCAGTACTGCTTGCAGTCCTAGTTATGTTTATTTTTCATTCATGATATTTCAATTTCTCAGCTTTTGCTCAGTAAGTAATTTAGTGTGCTGCATAATATCATTTGAGCTTTGGTTATGTCTATGAATTTGTTAAGAAATTAATTTCTCTGAGAATAATAAAAAAAATTGTTAATTTACTCTTTGGGGCAGAGCATGGTTCCGTCCACTGAAAAATAATTTATTGTTCTAAATATATATATTTTTAGAATGCATTTGAGACCTAAACTGGGGCTTTTAAAATGGTTTTCATGATGTACAGTGCACACTTTTATCAATTTATTATTTATTTGAGCACGAATGACACCTTTCCTGAAATAACTGTTGATCAAAGCACTGTCCATAAAAGAGACCTTCCTAACTGCAGCCAATCTGTAGAAGTGGAAGAATCTCTTCATTATTTTGCAGGTAATGTGGTAAAGTTTTGTGTTTCCTTCCTCAATCAGCTGTCATATAACCAAAAAATTGTTACTGTATTTAATTTTAAGTGCTACAATTTAAGGTAAATTTATTTTTCTCTATTTTTCCTGAAGTTAAATCTGTATGTGGCCCTTCTTCAAAGACAAACAACGACATTCTGACAGTTGCACCAGCAATGTCCTGTTTGCAAAAAGTGTTTTTCAGAGCCACCTCTTCCAAAAATCAAGCTCTTGTCACTGATGACTGTATACAAGCATGCCTCAGCAGCACCTACCCCAAAACATGTGCCTCTCACCCATGCTCGTCCACCGAACAAGTGCTCCTGAGTAGTGCCTGTCAACAAAACAAGCACCCCACTGTACCGAGGTTACAGGCGACAAGTGGCTCTCAGCAGTGGCTGCTGAAAAATCAGGCCCTGCTCAGATGTGTGTGTTTATCAGAGGGGCAGGCCCACGCACTGCAGGTACAAAATAAATAAATAAACAAGTGCCCCTCAGCGGTGTGTGTACATAAATCAAACGTCCCTCACCAGTGATTGGGAACAACAATCAGCCCTCAGCTGTCCCTGTCTAAAAATTAAGAGGCTCTCAAAGGCTGTGCTGCATGAAAACAAGTGCGCTTCTGTGGCCTTTTTTTCCCACTGATTCTATACATCAAGTACTCCCTCGGCCCTACCTGGTCAAAGATCACAGTGATATTTCACTTTAATAGTGTGGTTTCTGTCCTACTTTTTTTTTCTTCTTCTGTTATTGCACTCACACGTCAGCAGGAATTCAGGCACAATAAGCCGACACAGACTCCTGGGATCCACTGACAGTCAGAGGGTTTCTCCACACAGTGAAATATTACCTGCCTCTATTTTTCCTTGTGAGGAAACCTTGATTACATCTTCAAAGACAGATGAACCATACTCGGCTCTTTACCTAACCATTTCCACTTCATACTTTACGTTTCAGTGGTTCGCCATTTTTAATAATATTAATACTAAATGTTATTCTATGGCGCTTACAAAGGTTCTCAAAGACACAAACAAGCATATATATATATATCGAGCAAATGTGCATTGTCCAAAAAGAAGTATAAGCTATAGTATAGTAAACTAGAAAATTTCCTCTGGGGGAAATTTTGAAAGGGCCACGGGGGCTACTGCCGGTGTGTGTACACTATTATGAGATTCTTCAGAGATTTCAAACAATTAATACTAGTAATGTTATGATACTATTCCTCTTCAAGTATTTATTTATACAGCAACCTATGCCCTTTAACATCAAAATGTGTGTGTGAAACATTTGTATCTGGAGGAGTGTGCGCACTTACGCGCGCATATGTGTGTGTGTGCGTGCGTGTATCTTTAACTGTTGTTACATTAAATGACCAGTGTGTGTGTGTGTGCGTGCATGTATCTTTAACTGTTATTACATTAAATGACCAGTGTGTGTGTGTGCGTGCGTGTATCTTTAACTGATATTACATTAAATGACGAGTGTGTGTGCGTGCGTGTATCTTTAACTGTTATTACATTAAATGACCAGTGTGTGTGTGCGTGCGTGTATCTTTAACTATTATTACATTAAATGATCAGTGTGTGTGTGTGTGTGCGTGTATCTTTAACTGATATTACATTAAATGACCATTGTGTGTGTGCGTGCATGTATCTTTAACTGTTATTACATTAAATGACCAGTGTGTGTGTGCGTGCGTGTATCTTTAACTGTTATTACATTAAATGACCAGTGTGTGTGTGTGTGTGTGTGTGCGTGCGTGTATCTGTAACTGTAATCACATCAAAGCATCAAAGCGTTGGGGTCGACCAATCAGAGCAGAGCAATCAACGGAATTAACAGCTGTGGAATCTTCTGGCAGAGTGAAAGCAGCCAGAGGTGGGCAGAGTGAAATTTCTGGCCTCGAACAGAAAGCATTTTTGGCAAAACCATAATACCTATCATTGATCCGACTTCACTTTGAGCGTCCTGAGTTCTTCCTGAACCTCTACATATGTTTTTTTTTAAGAAAAATGAAAAAATAGCTTTGTTAGAGCGATCTAAAAAAACAGTTAAATCTCACTTTTTCCGAAATCTTCCTGCGTTTTTAATATGGGACCCAATGAGGCTGTTGGTGGTTTTGGTGGCGCATCTTTGCATCGTATGCCCAAACTATAACTCTGACAGCTTTACCAGAGGATTGTGAGTGAGAAGACAAAGTTTCCTACATTTCTATGTATAAATTATTTCTGTAGAGTGGAATTTGCGGCCTGGAGCGCAGTTTTCAAATGTATTTTTTGACAGTTTTACCTCTCCCTCTACACTCTGAGCGATGACATCACACACTCTGACACGAACATTCCGTGCAATACACACCCATTATAATCTCAGAATTTCTCCAAAAATGATCATGGTCATTGAACAGGGATTGATAAAAAGCTATATGACCTATCGAAATGCAAATTAATACACCAATACACAAGACTTGTGTCTACTGTTTAAAGTTTAAATGGAGTCTCTAGGTGAAATTATGCCAGAGAAGTAGAAGTTTAAAAATCTCCAATTATTGTTCTTTTTCGCTCATTTTTTGTCGGCCGTCCCATTCATTTCAATGCAAAATTTTGGGCAGTTTTCGTATTCTGTAGAGAAAAGTAATAGCACACCGATCCCGATCAAACCGCACGTTTTGATATATAATTTGTCCTGCAACTCGAAGAGTTGCTCGAAGAGTTGCAGGACTAGTAGCGGGACAAAATTGCGTCCGCAAGAGGAATAAGAAGAAATCCACAGTATAACAGTAGTGCTCGGTGCGATTGCCCCGAGGCCCTAATTAATATAAGCTGCATTTAAAGTAATATAAGCTGCATTTTACAGGTTTTAATCAATCAGTTGCAGCTGTGGATGTAATGCATATGGATGAGTGAAATTCACAGAGTATTTATGGTCGACTCCACATTAACGTATACGCTCCGCCCCTTTGATGCACAGTTATGCAATTTCCCCCCCCAAATGACTACTCTGACCTCACACCAGTCTCCCCTCTCACTCCGTTGCCTAAAATCCCATCTGATGCAGAAGTTAAAATATTTCTTCATCTTAACCTTTATGTCTCCACCACTTATCAACGCAAAGTGAGGCCGTCGGTTCAGAGCTGTAACACTTTGCAGATGATTTTACTATCATCCAAAAAACAGCCTTTGATTTGTTGTAGATTAAACTACCCAACTGTAACTTTTTTAATTAAAAAGAGACAAAAATATTTCAAATATATGTAATATAAACCTCAGTTATATTTGAGATACCTACATTTTTGAAACCCTTAAAGGGTTTAGAAATATATTTCATTTAACGGCGGCTCTGACTGAGACTGACTGTCCCTCAGTGGCTGTACAGCAGCAGAGAACACATGTTTCTCAGGTGTATGTAAGAGAACAAGCGCCCCCTCACAGAGTGTTTTGTAAAACAAGTGTTCAGCAGTGGTGCTTGTCAACAAAACAAGCACCCCTCTGCTGTTTAGGTTATAGATGACAAGTGCCCCTCAGCCGTGGCTGTCTGAAAATCAAGCGCTCCTCAGTAGTGTGCCGGGGACTGTCTGTGTCTGTAATTGCTTTGAGCCGTCAACTCAGTGGTAAACTGAAAGGACCCAATTAAATCCCACAGACTGGTGTCTGTGAGCGGGCGAGGGAGCACAAGTGTGTGTGTGTGTGTGAGAGAGAGAGAGAGAGAGAGAGAGAGAGAGAGAGAGAGGTTTACATGGTCGAGCTTCTATATTGCTCCCAGTGGACTGTAAGCAGATTTGTAGTGGTGTCTTGTCACCATCTGAGGCCCTTGGTGTTTTGTGTTTGTGTGTGTGTGTGTTGTGCGTGGGAGAAAGAGTGGTAATAAGTGTTTTCTACCCCCTACCTTGGCAGCAGCAGGACAGCAGTGCGCGCTCTCTCTCTCTCTCCTCTCTCTGCTTTTGCTATTTCTTTGTCTATTTCATACACATCACAGCCAAACAGTTTGAGTCAGACGCTGTTTAATAACATGTGATCTGCAGCTGGATGTGTGGATGAACAGATGTTAACAGAGGTGTAAATGCACACATGATTTTTTGCAACTGAAATGTTTCTGACCTGATTTTTTAAGATATTTTTTGGGCATTTTGTAGCTTTATTGACAGGAGAGATAATGAGAGTGAAAGGGGGAGACAGAGGGGAAGACATGCGGGAAAGGGCTCTGAGCCGGATTCGACCCCGGGCCGCCCGCTTACGAGGACTAGGCCTCTGTGGTATACACTCTACCAGGTGTGCCACCGGGAACGCCCTGACCACATCTCTCTAATGTTTGCATATACATTATACGGTTATATCGGGCGTACTGAATCAAAGATACCTTCTTTCACATGTGAGGACTGATTCTATTGAAGAAGAAAGATAAAAAAAACTGGACAAACCTGACCATATCCATAACCATTTTTGTGTGTGTTGTCCTGTGCCAAGTGGCGGAAAACTGGCTACTTTTACTCAAGCACAATAATTACAACTAATTGTGGTAATTGTGGTATACCCAACTCCATGCCAGAAACAAATCACATTAACAATACAACTGACACTTCACACAATACACACAATGCATAGATACTCAATACAGGGAACCAATGCTTCTAGTATTCATACAAATCTTTGTTCAAAGAAGGAAGAGAAAGGACTTGATGAAAAATCTCCTGATTGAACTGCATAACCCTTATTGAGCTTGAGGTGTGCTGTCACACCTATTACAGTGATTTGACAGATTTTTACTCTGGATCAGCAGTAACTGTCATTCTAATAATGACAGGAGTAAGGCACCAGACTGACCACCTGAGAGTGCAGTTTGTTCAGGAGCTGCTATGTATCTTCCTATACAGATATTATCAGAAAATGTTATAAACATAGTAGCCCAGAAGGGAAAAAAGAAAATGAACCCTGCCTTAAACAAGTACAGCACTGATTGGCAGTGCAGGCCCTCTGATATTCATATGTTACACAACATTTGTTTCCTCTCCTACATGGTCTCTGTTACATTACTCAGTTATTACATTACTCACATATCCCTGAACCATTCTTCTTTTAATCAAATCAAATCAAAGCACAGCAGCAGGTGATGAAGTGCCACCATTGGCCAGTAGTTATGGTGAGTGTAGAGTGGACCAGGAGAGGAGAATTCCCATCTGGGACCAAACCAGATCCACAGCAGTGAGACCAGCAAGAGTGATGCCGAGCAGGACCACACCTCGACACCCTGTGAAAGAGAGAGCAGAGAAAAGTGCGACTACTCTGGGAAAATAAAAGCTTATGACATGTATTATTGGGACATCAGAGAGAGAGAAAGAGGGCCCCGGTGTATCGTGTCCCCCGACACATTGGGCCTATAGCGGCATAACTAGGGGCTGGTCCAAGGCAGGCCTGAGCCAGCCCTAACTATAGGCTTTGTTGAAGAGGAAAGTTTTAAGTTTACTCTTGAATAAAGAGAGGGTGTCTGCCTCCCGTACTGAGACTGGGAGATGATTCCACAAGAGAGGAGCTTGTTAACCGAAGGCTCTGGCTCCCAATCTAGTTTTAAGGACTTTAGGGACCACAACTAACCTAGAATTTTGGGAACGTAGTGCTCTAGAAGGGTAATATGGCATCATGAGGTCTTCAAGATATGATGGTGCCTGACCATTTAGAGCTTTGTAAGTAAGAAGAAGGATTTTAAACTCAATTCTGGATTTTACAGGGAGCCAGTGCAGCGAAGCTAGAACAGGAGAAATATGATCTCTTTTCTTGGTTCTTGTCAGTACATGAGCCGCAGCATTTTGGACTAACTGAAGAGTTTTAAGGGATTTATTGGAGCAGCCTGACAGTAAGGAATTACAGTAATCTAACCTTGAAGTAACAAAAGCATGAACTAATTTTTCTGCATCCTTTTGAGACAGGATGTGTCTAATATTTGTAATATTACGTAGGTGAAAAAATGCAGTCCTTGAAGTTTGTTTTATATGGGAGTTAAATGACAGATCCTGATCAAAGATAACTCCAAGATTCCTTATGGTGGTATTGGAGGCCAGGGTAATGCCATCAATGCTAATTAAGTCTTTAGATAATGAGTTTCGGAGGTGTTCAGGTCCCAGCACAATCATTTCCGTTTTTTCCGAGTTTGACATTAGGAAGTTGTGGACCATCCAGGTTTTAATGTCCTTGAGGCATGCATTAAGTTTGGCTAGCTGATCAGTTTCACCTGGCTTGATTGATATATATAACTGAGTGTCATCAGCATAACAATGAAAGTTAATTGAATGTTTTCTAATTATATTACCTAGAGGGAGCATATAAAGGGTGAATGAACAAACTGGAAGCGGTCTAATAAGTACGATTTAAACCAGTCCAGCGTCGTTCCTCTAATGCCAATTACATGTTCCAGTCTCTGTAATAGGATATGATGGTCAATTGTATCAAATGCAGCACTCAGATCTAGCAAGACAAGGACAAAGACAAGTCCTTTGTCCGAAGAAATTAAAAGGTCATTTGTAATTTTTACCAGTGCTGTTTCTGTGCTATGATGAGTTCTAAATCCTGACTGGAAGTCCTCATATAAACTATTGTGTTGTAGAAAATCACAAAGCTGATTTGCGACTCCTTTCTCCTGGATCTTAGAGATGAAGGGGAGGTTAGATATTGGTCTATAGTTTGCTAAAACGCCAGGATCTAAATGAACCTTTTTGAGAATAGGTTTAATTACAGCTACTTTAAAGGATTGTGGCACATAGCCTGTTAATAATGACAGGTTGATTGCATCTAAGAAAGAAGTGCCAGTTAAAGGTCATCTTTAAGCAGCCTTGTTGGGATGGGGTCTAAGAGACAGGTTGACGGTTTAGATGAAGAAATCATTGAGGTTAGTTGTTGGAAAGTGATGGGAGTGAAGCGATCTAAATATTTATCAGGGTTTGTACCCGTTTCTAAGGCTCCAGGGTTTAAAGATGCCTCAGTACCAGCTAATGGCAGGAGGTAGTGAATTTTATTTCTAATAGTTATAATTTTCTCGTTCAAAAAGCTCATAAAATCATTACTAGTGAGGGCAATAGGGATACATGGTTCAATAGAGCTGTGACTCTCTGTCAGCCTGGCTACAGTGCTGAAAAGAAATCTTGGGTTGTTCTTATTTTTCTCAATCAATGACGAATAATAGGCTGATCTGGCTTTACGGAGGATTTTCTTATATGTTTTAAGACTGTCCTGCCAGGTTAAAAGAAATTCATCCAGCTTAGTTGGACGCCATTTCCTTTCGAGCTTTCGTGAAATTTGCTTCACTTCACGGGTTTGAGAATTGTACCATGGAGTTAACTTTTTCTGTTTTATTATTTTCTTTTTTAGTGGGGCAATAAAATCTAGCGTCAGTGCAGTGAATCTGCAGTACTGTCGACGAAGTTATCAATTAGGGACGGACTGAAGTTAACATAGTCCTCGGAGCACGACAAAGAGTTAAAGACAGGTGGAATCACTTCCTTGAACTTAGCTACAGCACTATCAGATAGACATCTAGTGTAGAAACTCTTGCTTATTAGCGAGAAGTCCAGTAACAGGACTTCAAAAGTTATTAAATAATGGTCTGATAACACAGGATTCTGTGGGAAAACTATTAAATGTTCAATTTCAATCCCATACGTCAGCACAAGGTCGAGGGTGTGGTTAAAAGAGTGAGTGGCTTCATGGACTTTCTGATTAAAGCCAATCGAATCTAGTAAGGAGATAAAAGCAGTACTAAGGCTATCATTATGAATATTAAAATCACCTACAATAATTACCTTATCTGTAATTAGTACTAGACTTGATAAAAACTCAGAGAATTGTGATAAAAATTCTGAATATGGACCGGGAGGCCGGTAAACTATGACAAATAGGATTGGCTGTTGGTTTTTCCAGGTTGGGTGTGAAAGACTGAGAACAAGGCTTTCAAATGAGTTATAGTTTAATTTAGGTTTTGGGGTAATTAGGAGGTTTGACTCATATATCGCTGCAACTCCTCCTCCTCGGCCTGTGCCACGAGGGATATGAGTATTAATATGACTAGGAGGAGTAGATTCATTAAGGCTAACATATTCTTCATCACACAGCCAGGTTTCAGTTAGACAAAGTAAGTCAATATTGCACTCTAATATTAACTAATTTACTAATAAAGCTTTAGATGATAAGGATCTGATGTTTAAGAGTCCACATTTAATTATTTTGGGTTTTTGTTTATTTGCAGTTGAATTTTTTATCAGGTTATTTTGGGTAACTCCTCTTCTGATAGAACCTGGTTTAAATAACTTGAGAGGACGGGGGACAGACACAGTCTCTATGGGGTTTTGGGTGGGTGACTGCTCTAAGGGAAGCACAGAGAAGTGTTTTACACTGCGACTCTGCCTCCTGGTCTCAACCCTGACTTGTCACGGGTTTGGACTGCTAATAAACTTGGTCAGGTTGCTAGATATGAGAGCGGCTCCATCCAAAGTGGGATGAACACCATCTCTCCTAATAAGACCAGGTCTCCTCCAGAAAGTTTGCAAATGATTAATGAAGCCCACGTTGTTTGCTGGACACCACCTCGACAACCAGCACTGGAGCGATGAAATGCGGCTACACATATCATCTGGTTAGGTGTCTTTATTTATCGTTTATTCTTTGGGGAGAGATAGCGCAGTTTCCTATTGCTGGAGGCAGGGCTGCCCCTGACCAAAATGGGGCCCTAAGCAAAAAAATGTCTTCGGGCCTAAATCTGAGTAACAAAGAAGAATTAAAAATTAACAGTAACTTCAACTTGTGTCTACACTTGTGACTAACAGTCAGACACTTGAGTCTTTCAGGCACTGAAAGAGTGCAAAACAAGCATGTGTGCCTTTTTTACAGATGCACACGTCTGCATTTTCTGGATGCAAAGTCATCAATGAGGTCGTCATATGACAGTTGCTGTGCCAATTCTGAGTTGATGCTTATGATAGCCAGGCCACTTAAACATTCTTGCTAATACTAATATGTATACTATATTAGTAGTATCTACTATAATTGATCATAATGCAAACTACAACCACTAATACTGGCAGTACTACTTCTATACTATAAATTTAAAAAATGATTGCTGTTGCTATCTATTATTACTATTATTGTCATTATTATCATTATTATTATTATTATTATTATTATTATTATTATTATTATTATTATATAAGCTACAACTACAATCCTAATAAAACATACTTATTCAGTACCAAAAAGACTGATATTTATTCAATGTAGCTACATTCAAATTTAGTTCCTTCTGTCAACAAAAGTATCAAATACACTAATTTCTATCAATATTTATCTCTAATATCTCCTCCAAAGCTGCCTGTCATAGATTAAATTCACCAACAGATGGCAACATTTTACATCCATTTCAATAACATTAGCCAAATCCTTGTGCGGTGATAAAATAGATTAGAAACTTTAGCCGAAAATACGACCAACAACTGATAAATTTACCACTGCCTTACAACAGAGGTGAATGTATATGCAGACAAGGTGTTAACAAGACATTTAATGAATGGTAAGGGCCGCTGGAAAATGACTTTCATCTCCAGACCACAGTCCACATCTAGACTCTAGCTAAATAGACTAGAGGCTAGCATCTCTACCCCTACCTCTGGAGTAGCAGCAGCAGCTGTACATGGAGGTTTAGTGCTTGCTTATGCCACAAAGTTTTAGATTTTTACTAGTGCTGGGCCGTTAACACCATTAACATCCTTAACGGACATTAACGGCGTTCACGGACATTAACATCGCCGTTAATACGGCCCAGCACTAACTTCAACAAATACCCACCTTCGAGAGAAGCACGAGTTTCCTCTTGTTTTGCTTTTTTTCCCCTCTTGCTTGCGCCTGACTCAGTGCATCTGACCAGTGATTGGTCAAATCGATTGCTGTTAATCAAGTCTTTTCTCTCTCTTCTCCTGCCTTGCACTGACAGCTGATCTAGTAGAGCGCCCCACGGCTGTGCATATGCACATCCTTTGTGCAAAACGGGGCCCCTATTGGATCGCGGGGCCCTATGCACTGTGCGTGTTCTGCGTGTAGGCAGGGGCGGCCCTGGCTGGAGGTGTGTCTGAATGTGAGTAATCATCACCTATACAGCTGCTGAAATAAGCTTCTTTATACATAGGTTACGTATTTTCAGTCTCAGTTTAACTGGGTATTTAAATTAAAGTCTAGCTGGTTGTATGAGATTTTGTTAACCCCCTGTATCTATTACAGGACTCAGGTTTCAAGTCAGCTCACTGCATAGGGCACTTAAATGCATATAAATACGCCTCTCTTCTCTCCAAATGCTGTTTTCTCTTTTCGCTTTGCCTGTATTGCTGGCTTTATGTCTCTTCGCCCATTTTCTTTTGTTCTCTCTTTCACAAAACACACATCTTAGTCTGATGTTTGTGCTTTTTCCCTGGATTTCAATTAAGGATCGTAACAATGATACTGCTGAAAACAAGATAAACTGAGTAACAAATGCAGGCTGTACTTCACTTCACTTTAGAAGTCAGGTTGCAGTCTCCCCAATTTCTCTTTCACTATGTATTCTGCATCCATTAAACCTGTTCAACTCATTCATATCATTAGATTACAATGATCACATTGAGATTTCGGTGTCAGATCATTCTAGCTGTGTTAATGGGGATCAAAACTGACTTAAAGAAAAGGAGACAAATGTACAAACAATCAGTTTAACACAGGAATAACAACCAAACACATCAACACACAGGTCGACCCTAAAACCTCCAAATTATTATTATTACTCAGTGCCAAAGGTCAAACTTTAAAATTGATGCTAAAAATATTGCAGAGGCTAAATTTGTCTGACCCCATCCCTAAAACTAAAAATAGTTTCATACTTAAGTACTGTAAAAAAGCAATGTTGCTGCAAAATAAATGAAAGAAGAGGCTGAGGTGAAAAGAAAGGAAACCAGGAATAAAAGAAAAAAAATGTGCATGAAGGCCACAAACAAGCTCAGGAGCGCTCAAAGCAGCCGGGAACAAAGACGAAAACAACAACAAAATAACTGAGCAAATGAATTAAACAAGAAACAGACGAACAGACCATAAAGAAACCAAACAAGCAAGGACCCAGGCAACAAAAGCAAACTGAGGACAGCATCCCCGCCTCGCCTGGAGAAACAGTTCCCCCCCAAATCTTTCCACAACCTTGTTTCAGCTCAGTAAATAAACTATCCATCATCGTTAGCCATCTGGCATCTTAGCCTATCAGAAGCCTTGGAAAGCTGTTACCGGGTGGCATAGGATGTGGCGGCGTGCCGGATAGGGCCAATTGCCTCTGAAAGATTACTGCTTAAAACAAGGCTGTACATGTGTATTATGTTAGCTGAGCTGCGGCGTTGCTGCTCGAATGAGGGAAAAAAACATCTGAAGCAGCCACGATTAATTAAACCATGAACTTTTGTATTCAAGCTTGGATTGATATTCCATTTCCCTGAGCGGTGAAAAGGAGATGTTTGGGTACAGTGTTAGTGAGGCCGATTCACGAGTGTTTGCGTGTGTGTGTGTGTGTGTGTGTGGCTTAATTCCCCAAGCCTGTGCCTGCTGGAAAGATTGAGTGTGTGTGAGGTTTTGTTTGTGAGTGAGGGAGAGAGATATACATCTTCATCGATGCTGTCAGCTGTTGCATGTTACATTATGTTGTGTATTATGTCCTCTTGGAAGGGGGGGTCGAACACATACATTATATATGTGTATTTATAGACAGAAAAATGAAAAGAAGCTTCAATAACCAGCTATTACGCTTTTTATTTATTTCCACTTTTTACTGGTTTTCTGAAATTATCATTATGTCGTCAATATAGCGGTATAAGTAGCCTGTTTACCAGATACCACAACATCTTTTGGAGTCCACTTTGTATTCTGTATTGATTTTGGCCGACGTGCAAATCTCCCCGGCTGAAATCCATCTTATTCTCTGTTTACATATCTCTGTGTGAGTGAGTTAATTCTCTGAGCCGCGGGCGCTGTGACGGGAAAACAAGATTGATAACTTTTGTTTGTCAGAGAGAGAGTGAGAGAGACACGCGGCTTCATCGATGCTGTCACACACTGGGCGCAATATGTGTTACATTAGAGCGAGTGTGTGATGATGTCTCGGCTGCAGCTTACAGATCGTACAATGCTTGTTGAGGGGAAAGAGAGAAGAAAGTCTCTTCTGACTGAAAGGTTTTGCAGTGCCAGAACTTGCTCTGCTTTACTGTTTTTTGAATCCATGTTGCATCGCACATACCACTAAGATATGAAATATTCAAATTAACGATGGAATCCTACAAAATATACCATATCTTGTGAATTTTAATTGGAAATCAGAGCAAGATGATGTTTGTATATTCAACGAGAGCAGCAGCGTGTAGCAGGAAAGAACATCAAAGTGTAAACTGCAGTCTGACACGGACCAGAGAACAGGTAAAGTCAGGAGACTGCTGATGCACTTAAACACTGCAACTGATGAAGCTGGCTGTAATAGACTTGGAAACTTTCACTCTGGCAGACAATAACAAAAAGAACGTAATGAAGAAACAAAAGCTCAGACCCACACTGGTGAAGGAGATGCATTCAAACACTTCTAACTGAGCAATCAGGTTCAAATAAACCCAGTCAGTGGATTTTAAATTCCCGCTGATCAGTCCTGACATGATGCATGAGAAAGTGATAGTTTGAATAAACCTCTCGGCTTGACCTCGAGTCATTCATATAGCCTGGGTATACCCAGACTGCCTTGCGCGCTCGAATTTAATTTCGAACCTCCAGACGGTCTGGAAACCACGGCAGTTTCTTAGCCCTGTTTTAGGGATCCAATCACAGAGCGGGGAGGGACGGTGAGACGATGACGCGTACTACTCGGCACTTGGAAGCTTGTAGTTTTCCGGATCCAACATCACCTACACGTGACCCCAGTTTGTTTAAACAGTAAAGGATAATGAATGAGGGAAGGAATTTTCACCTGATGCTGGTGGAGGGATTTGTGTGTTCTGCTGATGCTGACAGGGGGACACTAACTCCTGCTCGGGTCTCCTGAGAGAGGCCAGACTAAGAGCGAGTCACAGAAGAGAACGAGCTGCAGAGCGGGGAGCCCAGGGGCCCCTCATGCAGCCAGACCTGGGGAGCCTGCCGGTGAGTGTCTAGTGGTTGGGCGGCGGGCCTCGCCCCTTGTTATAGGTTTTAAAAACGTTCTCTTTCTCTTTTACTAAGCTGTAGTCAGTAAAAATGTTCATGCATTATTGGGGGCATTCTTAAGGGAATTAAACAATAACTAGATAACAGAATGGATAAAAGCAAACAGCAGACCTACAACATTTCTCAGTATCTGATTTCTTGACCTGAAAAGTGTGAGGTTTAAATTGGAGATGAACCAATATGGGATTTTTGTTATTGACACTGATTATAGAGGGGAACAATTCTGCAATGACCAATACAGCAACCAATAAAGTTCATTTTTGGAATAAAAATTACTTTTTTTTCATGTGGCTTGTACACTGATTTTGCACTGATATCATGATGCAAAGGTTATTTATTCAATAATATTTAACATTTTTATATATTTAATTAATTAAACATGCAACATATTACACTGTCAAACATTTTTTTTAAATGAAAGTGAGAAAATAAGATCAATAAATATAAATAAATAAACATAAATACTGTATGTTCAGTATTAGTCAATTGCTGACCTTTAAAAAAAGTATAAGTAAAAATAAGATAAAAGGCTAACACCATTCAGAAATCAACACAAGCATATTTTTAAAAATAATAATAAAAAAGGATTAATAATAAATAAAACTAGAAAATTTCCTCTGGGGAAATTCTGAAAGGGCCACGGGGGCTACTGCCGGTGTGTGTACACTATGATGAGATTCTTCAGAGATTTCAAACTATGCCCTTTAACCTCAAAATGTGTGTGTGAAGTTACCTCTGTGTGTGTGTGTGTGTGTGTGTGTGTGTGTGTGTGTGTATATGTATATGTATGTGTGTGTAATTAAAATCACATAAAGTTACGTGTGTGTGTGTGTGTGTGTGTGTGTGTGTGTGCGAGTGTTTGAAGCATGTGTATGCATGTGTGAGGAGTGTGCGCACTTAAGTGCATGTGTGTGTGTATCTGTAACTGTAATCACATCAAAGATCAAAGGAAATCAGATCAAAGCAATCAACAAAATTTACTGACACCTGTTCCGGCTGTTGAGGCTGTTGGTGCATGTTGGTGGTGCATCTATGCGTCCTACGCCCAAATTATAACTCTGACAGCTTTACCAGAGGATTGTGAGGGAGAAGACAAATTTTCCTACGTTTCTATGTATAAATTATTTCTGTAGTGGAATTTGCGGCCTGGAGCGCAGTTTTCAAATTTATTTTTTGACAATTTATTCTCTCCCTCTACACTCTGGCGATGATGTCACACACTGTGACACGAACATTCCGTGCAGTACACACCCATTATAATCTCACAATTTCTCCAAAAATGATCATGGTCAGTGAACAGGGATTGATAAAAAACTATATGACCTATCGAAACGTGGATTAATACACCGATACACAAGACTTGTGTCTACTGTTTAAAGTTTAAATGGAGTCTCTAGGTGAAATTATGCCGGAGAACTAGACTTTTTTTTTGTCGGCCGTCCCATTCATTTCAATGCAAAATTTTGGGCAGTTTTCGTATTCGTATTCTGTAGAGAAAAGTAATAGCACACCGATCCCGATCAAACCACACGTTTTGATATATAATTTGTCCTGCAACTCTTCAAGTTGTAGGACTAGTAGCAGGACGAAATTGCGTCCGGAAGAGGAAGAAGAAGAAATCCACAGTATAACAGTAGTGCTCGGTGCGATTGCCCCGAGGCCCTAATAAAGTAAAACAAAATAAAGGAACATACAAATTGTTTGTTCAGTATTAGTCAGTTGCTGACCTTTAAAATAATAATAATAAAACATAATTAAATAGCTACCCAAATTCATAAAATCAACAAAAAAAGTAAAAAAACCCAAAAAGTTTCACATAGTGGCACATATCAGCCAACATAATATTGTCAATGATACTGACTGATACCCATATGTCTGTGATATTGGTGAACCGATAAATTAATGGACCTTTCATTTAGTGATTGTGTAACACCAGCACTATTTATACTGTTGATTTTCTCCCTAAAATAAGGCGCTCACCGCCCCCCGCAGCATCTCTACAAACATCTGCGTATCTTTTACAGTCCCGATCCACTTTCTATTCATCTATTCCTTTCACTCACGCTGTGTGTCCCTCTCTCCCTCGGCTACAATATATTGGGAGCTGAAACATTATGAATCATATTCAACAAGTTCCCATATGAGACAGTGAGCGATAGTGTGAAGTCGATCTAAATTCATCTTCGGGCCTGCTGGAGGCATGCAGCAGCTCGGCTTTACAAACACACAACATGACATCATTTTTACAGCAGGGGGCTATATATAAAACGAGATCGGACTCATCGTGTGTACATCACAGCATCCTCATCACAGCTATTTTTTTTAGCACACCCTCAATAAATTCAAGCCAAGATGAGGCTGATGTAAGGCCTGGCATCCGTGGTTGCACCATGGCAGCCACAGCTGTTTTAAAATGGTTGAATCCGACAGCTTAAACACATGTAGATGCATGCAGATAGTCAAGTGTCAACAATATTGCATGATGCAACAAGTTGGCATTTTGCAGACACATATAGCCTAACAATCACATGGTTTTGTCTCTTCAAATTCAGTTTTTTTTTTTACAAATAAGGTTAACATTTAATATTTTACATACTTTCTACCCTTATATTAGTGTCAAGATTCACTGACCTGGATAAGAAATGTACATTTTCTAATAATTAATCTGAAACGCCAACACATTTGTTTTATAGTTGTCACATCCTGTACAGATATGAAAATATATTTTCTAAGAAACATGGGTTACTCTTTTAAATTGAATCTGAAAGATGTTATTGTTTATTTTGTTAGGATTTTATGATCAGTCATGATCCTGCTTGTTAAGGTACACCTGTTCAACTGCTAGTTAACACACTATATATCTAATCAGCCAATCACATGGCAGCAACTCAATGCATTTAGGCATGTAGACATAGTGAAGATGAGCTGCTGAAGCTAAAAGTGAGCATCCGAGTGGGGAAGAAAGGTGATGTAAGTGACTTTGAACGTGGCATGTTGTTGGTCTGAGTATTTCACCGACTGCTGATCTAACAACCATCTCTAGGGTTTACAGAGAATGGTCCGAAAAAGAGAAAATATCCAGTGAGAGGTCAGAGGAGAATGATCAGACTGGTTCAACAGTAACTCAAATAACCACTTGTTACAACAAGAGATGCAGATGATCATCTCTGAACGGACAACACGTCCAACCTTGAAGCAGACGGGCTACATCAGCAGAAGACCACACTGACCACTTTATTAGGTACACACTGCACATGTGGCCGGTGGGTGTAATCCCCCTGTTTTACTTGATTTGATTAAGTTCATTTAGTCTCCTGAACATGTAAACAATCAGAAAAACTTGTCTACCATTGATATTTAAAACCAAGTACTTGGTGATCTACTTGATTGAGGATGTAATGTTACTTGACTTTCAACAAGCTGTTTCCTAATTTTTCAGAATGTGGTTCTTTCCAAAGAACAATGTTGAATATTTGCCTCTCAAATATAGTGCACAGTAAAGTAGAATAAAATGGTATCTCAACGATGTACTTTAGTTCCTGGCTTGGGTAAAAATAGTTATTTTCCACCACTGGATTGTGGAGGATTTGTTTGCTTCGGTGAGCTCATAAACTAAGAATGAAGAAAGTTGTTTTTTTTAATCCTTCTTCTCTGGAATAAATCAGACATCTGTAGAGCACCCTCCCCTCTCCTGTGCTGTTACCTCCTTTTACATACAAGAGATTAAACTGAGATTATGTTGTTTGGAGAAGCTTTGAACACACTCCCACAATGCATGTGCATCAAGATCAACTACAAGCTTAAGGATTTCTGTTACAGTACATCTCATTAGCGACAGAACAGTTTTGTTTTCTCTGTGCACATGTGAAATGAAAAGCGCCCAGCAGTAAGCCTGCTGCTAAGTGCTCTGGCTTCTTTTATTTTCAGCTGTCCTGGTATGATTTAGCAGACTGCTGACAATTCAGCCTGCTGCCTCTCATCCGTAGATGATACTGTAGCTGCATGATGCTTGTAAATCTCAGCTGTGTGAATATTTTTATGTCAGATAATTTTCTGGTTGGAATTACCCAGACTGAAATAAGAAATCTGTGCAGAGAAAGATATAAAAAAAGGAAAGCAAATATTGGTCTTTCGCAGTACAAAATATGCATGAAGGCATAAACAGAATTAAACCAGTGATGCCATCTGCATGTAACTGAGATCCTTCCTCCTCTGTACTGCCCTGTTTTCCACTAATCCAGACATGGTGATGATATTAAAAGAAATGGTAAGAAAAAGATACGTCGACCTGATGGTATTTTATAAAAAAGAAAAATCCAGACTGCTATAATTGTAGCTCAGACTGAGACCACAGAGAGCTCTGAAGAACTTAAACACAGGCTGTCGAGCCTGAACACCCACTGAGGAGGCCGAGCACCCACGTGTGCCAGTGTACAGCCGCAGCCAAATTGACATTGATTTGATAGCAAACTCACAGCCCACGTAAAGAAAAACAGATTGATTAGCCCACTCAAAACTTTTCTGATTCAAAAGTTCAAGCTTTAATGCGATTGGCTGAGTTTTGGGGCTTTCTTTGCATGTGTAACAACATTAGATAGTCCATTCTAACTGATCCATCCATCCATTCTGTTATCAGGGGCGGCCAGGCATACTTCTCTCCAGCCAAAAATTCCAGTGTTCCCAGGCCAGATGAGACATATAGTCCCTCTAGTGTGTTCTGGGTTGACCCCAGGGTCTCTTCCCAGTTCTGAGTGCCAGGAACACCTCCTTACTCCCAGACGCCTGAACCACCTCAGCTGGCTCCTCTCGACAGAGGCTCTACTCCGAGCTCTCTCCAGATGATTTATAATAACTTGTTTGCCTTGATAATAGGGGCTCCTTGTAGTTAAAACTGTTGTTTTGCATTCTTCTTGGGTGTACTATAGATGGTGTCGGATGGTGTGATTTATGTCATATTTATGTTCATGTGACAGGGCTCAGCAGCTCCCTCCAAAGGATGCTTAAAAGCAGCGGGGACGGGGAGTTGGGTTTTTTCCTCGTCCTGGTGATTGGCATCATGTCATAAGACAAACTGGGTGATTAATAAAAATGGGTTACAAAATCGTGGGATAAAATATGTTAAAAAAAAGCAAATTTTATACATTTCTAAAAAAATCTTAATTTTTTCTGAAAATGTGCCCGGAATTAAACAATTTCTCCCAGGTGAACCAATGATAAGCCACTTCTCTACTGTCACTCAGAGCTAAATACCATAAGCCCATAAACACTTCACAACATATATGAACCAAGCAGGACATAGTGTGGACCATTTCTACAACACTGTGACACTGTACTGTGCACAGTTCAACCCAAAGGGTTGTTGTAAATAAGGGTGTTTTTTCTTCTTCTTTTGCACAATGCTGTAAACAAATTAGAATTGCAAAGACCATATGCAATAAAAATATGAAACATAAATATTCAGTGTGATGTACTCACTTACCTCACTAAATACAGTAATATGTAACTTTACTGTAGTTTTCAAATGGCTGTGCAAATAGTACAAAGTGCTGTCTTGAGCATTTTCAGGTAGCGTCACCAAGATCTGAGTTTTTTGCATTGGAAAACATTTCCAGAGTAAACTGTCATAATGAAAACATGACAGAGACATTTGACTATCTTGTTCATAAACATTCATGGTGTCAGGACTTTTCATCTTGATGTCACTGACACTTTCATTGACATGAATACTTGCTTTTGAGGAATGAGCTATGACTCCATTTTGAGCAAGTGACACGCTTTTACAGGTTATCAACTAGGTTTTGCAGTTTGTACTAATTGTTTTGAGAAATGCATCAAAGAGACTCAGAAAAAATGTAAATAATGAAGTAAATAGTGATGTGAGAAATGCACCAAAGAGACTCAGAAAAAATGTAAATAATAAAGTACACTTAATCTTTTATATGTTCTTATATGTAAATATAATATATTTTATTCTACTCACGTTAATGTAAGACAGTATGTTTATGTTGGGCAAATTCATTAAAATAGCTTTTAAGGGAAATTAATTTCAATAAATTGCTAATTTAACCCTGATATATGTAAAATTAATTGGCAGAAGAAAGGCAGAGTGGAGGCGCCACACACACACACGAGTCATGAGAACATGTCTGATAGTTTTCTTCATCAACTTAAAAATAAATAATCAAACAGTGCAGAATGGCACTTAATTATTTTTGCCCTCACCACTCACTGTTAATAGTATAATTAATGCAGCAACAGAAATTGTAGTGAATGCGTTGTGCCCCTGTCTAAGGTGGTGGAAGTGCACCAGGGAAGTTTAAAAGGTCGTTTCCTCCCCAGTCCCCAAATGTAATCCTCAACACTGAATCGCAATAAATGTAAAATAATTTATTATTTTAAAGAAAGCAATATAATTCAGGGTCAACCAAGGCCAACACAACAAACAAAAGAATGTATGCCCTGAAAATGTGCTGCCTAACCCCTGCTTAAACAAACAGAAATACATTTAACTGCTGTAATTGTCTGGAATTAAATAAAACTCATAAAAAAGGAAGAGGCAGCAATAGACACTTACAGCTGAAGAACTAGTGAGAAACAAATGAAATTATGAAGTTTGCAAAGTAGGGTCAGTTGGGGTTTTCAGTGGCGATCTGTTAGATTAGGGATCTGGGCGACAGTGATGACAAGAATGTTCAAAGTTATACTCTTAAAGAAGGAAAAACAGCCGGTCATCCTCGTCTATCTATCAACAGGGGTCTATTCTTCAGAAACAGAGACTTTAAATCACATTCTCAAAACAAATTGCTGTCGGGTAAACCATTTGTCATTCCTCTCCGCTGTTTGAATACCTCACTAAAACTCCACCACACTTTGGTCACAGCGTGAGTTTCCTAAAGTGGCGACGATTTTGTTCTCAGCTGCAAAGAATTTTCAGGGACAAGAGAAGGAGCGAGAACAAGAAGCACAAAGAATGGCCCCACATTTAAAAAAGAAAAGTCTCGTTGGCGGACACCATCAAACAATTCACAGCTTGGCTCATTTTCTCGGAAATATGTAGTCTGCACCTAATTGCAAGAAAACAGCCACACACTCGACAAATGTGTGACTAACTGTGTGAAAGGAGATTTTGTGTGATTTTTAGAGCCTGCTGTATTTTGTTTTTCACCAAGGACAAATAAAGGAGTCTGAGACTACTGCAGTCTGTGTGTGTGTGTGTGTGTGTGTGTGTGTGTGTGTGTGTGTGTGTGGCCTCTTTGTTGTTAACAGGATCTCACTCAAATGTATTATGTGTTTATCAATTTAGATTCTAAAGTGAATTCTTTGTCTTGGAATTGCATGAATTGGATATTACTTGAAAGCTGAGACTCTTGTGGATTCAATAAGCCCGATTTATTCATGTGTGATGATGTCAGTCTCATTGCTGGGAGAGGATTTCTTGAAACTTGACCTCAGTGTATAAATGAGCTGCTGTGACCTCTAGGATAATCACAGCCTCATGAAACTTTACAACCACAAACTAGATACTTAAAGCATTCAGAGGATGGCTGGCTTTTTACGGTAAGGAGTTTTCTCAGCAGTTTACAGAACAAAAGTGCTTGTGATCCAATCGCCGAAAAATGCAGTTTTTGCAAATCTCCAAAATGTCAGAAGTTTTCGATACCCAATAACATCATGTATTTTTCTTTGGTCTTCCTCAAGGTCTTGTTGTCTTTAAGTGGTATTTTGGAGGTATTTTTGACAATCTTTTATCTTTTAGCACCAAATATCTGTAAAAAATGACATCAACGGGGTGGTCCGTAGCGTAGTGGGTTACACAGGCGCCCCATGTGCAGAGGCTACAGTCCTCGCTGCGGCGGAGCCGGGTTCGAATCCGGCCTGAGCTCCCTTTGTCGCATGTCCTCCCCTCTGTCACCCCCTTTCTATCTGTCTCACTATCAATAAAGCCTTGAAAAATGGCCAAAAAAATATCTTAAAAAAAAGAAAAATGACATCAACCCCAAAATTGCTGCAACAACTTTTAAGACATTTTCTAGCTAATAGCTGAGCCAAAGGGTTTTGTATCTAAGGTTTCGTCCTTTTTAGTGGAGTAATGAACAATTTAGTGGAGTAATGAACAATGTTTTCATTGCATAAGAACCTTATGTGATAAAGTATTCCTTTATTAGTCCCAAAACAGGGATGGTAATTGTTGTTCCAGGCATTAGTCAAAGCCTCAGGTGTTGCCAGGGGACATGAGAGACCTCAATGTTTTGATTGGGAAATTGATGAAAATTTAAATTATAATATTTTTTTTCTTTGGCAAGTGACCATGGAATAAATAGATTAATGCCCTTCGAGGTGTACATTGTCAGGAATAAATGGTCTCCACATCCTCATTTATTCCTGATGATGGACACTTTGAAGGGCATTAACCCTTTCATGATTGGCTTTTGCAAGGATCATTGTGTATTATGATTCTCATTATTGTGATACATTTATAATCTTTTTATGATGCCCTATAATCACTGTTATGCTTGCAAAAACAATGTCAGTGAGTGAATAGTATGAATATTATAATATTTTATCTTTTAAGTTATAGTAAAATTATTTACAATGTGCTTTGATTATTGTTATAAAGCATTGCGAATATTTATGAGTGCTAATAACTATGATTATAAAGTCCTTAAAGAAGAGTTTTGTGCATTTCCGGTTGATCTTCTCATTTAGAGCAAGTGACACTACTTGGATTTTGAAAGCAGCCTCTCAGTCTGGGAGACTTGATGTTGGTTTTACAAACACAAACACATGACTTATCTGTATTTCACTGACCTGAGGGAGGAAGTTATGAATCAGTGCTGATGGAGTGAGGGGGGGTAGAGCGAGGCCTGACCAAGGTTAAAGTTAAGGGACACATTTCCTGTGATATTTTCTCTGCTTCCATTTCTGGACTTGACTTAAGAGTTCAATCTCAGCAGCAGTTTGATGTCTTTGCTCCAACTAAAAGAGGGAAAGTTTGTTGTATTCTGTCTGTTTAAGGTCACAGCGATCATATGCAACTGAACCATATTCTGCAACTGTACAGGAAGGTCTTATTACTGATGCTGTGTGTTTGTCCATCACTTAGCAAAATACATCAAAAATCTTTCAACATATTTTAGTGTTTGGAAGTTAAAAACATTTAATTATTTTTGTTGCGGATCTCTTTTTTTCAAGGATTTTTTTTTTTACCACTGGGTCAGGGCTATAGTAAGGGTTACAGTTTACCTGTACAAGCCAGAGCATCTTGAACATGTCTGCTATTTTCTTTCACCCAGTAGAACGGGGTTTATGTTCCATGTGAAAACAAAAGTAAACCATGTGATTTAAATATCACTGAACTTAAGTGCCTCATGTTTTGTGCTTCACATTTTTACATGTCACTTCCGGTAGTCCCATAGCCCTGTTAACTACTTCACATCCAGCATTTACGTACATTTATTTACTGTTTAAACTGTCTTGTATAATGCCTAACCAGGAAGGTTTTTGCCCTAAACCTAGGTCAGTGGTTTTGTAGCATAAATTCACAGAATCTGCAATATATACAGTACAGGCCAAAAGTTTGGACACACCTTCTCATTCAATGCGTTTCCTTTATTTTCATGACTATTTACATTGTAGATTCATCAAAACTATTAATGAACACATGTGGAATTATGTACTTAACAAAAAAGTGTGAAATAACTGAAAACATGTCTTATATTCTAGTAAGCAAAGGGTGGTTACTTTGAGGAATCTAAAATACAAGACATGTTTTCAGTTATTTCACACTTTTTTGTTAAGTACATAATTCCATGTGTTCATTCATAGTTTTGATGCCTTTAGTGAGAATCTACAATGTAAATAGTCATGAATATAAAGAAAACGCATTGAATGAGAAGGTGTGTGTCCAAACTTTTGGCCTGTACTGTATATATATATATATAAATATATATATTTTACAACTGCGAACCGTAAGAGTTTGTAAAATGATGTTTGCCATTTTAAAAAAAACCCCTTCGCTCTGTACCAACGAAACACTCATATGGGTCATTTTGACAAACGCTCATATATGTTTTTAGGGGTGGTATTGACAAAATTAGTGTGCCATTGTTTAGGTTGGATATCATGTTGGAAACACACATTCACACATGACCAAAAACATGAGATAATAATTCATCTTAATACATACTCCAAGCAGTACTCCCATGTTCACCATATATTATCGTAGTTTTTAGTAGTATTATAAGCAGTGGTGGTCCTACACAGGAGCCTACAGGGGCAACTACCCCTGTGAAGAAGCCCTTGGCCCCTGTGTCAAATTACATTATATATGTATATATATATAAATATATAAATATATATATATATATCATAGATCATTGTCATTGTAATGCACTTTCAAAATAAAAAAAGTAATTGTGTACAAAAATGAGAAATGTCATTGTCGTAAAAAAATGATTGTTATTGTTGGTCTCAATGTTTCTCAGTGTGTCTCAGTGTATTTGTATCTTCCAAATACTTAAATAAGATGTTAAAATAAGCTAAAATAAAGGTTTTGAATGCTTTAATATCGTCTTTGCCGTTTTTTTAATGTGCCCCTCTGATTAAACACTGGCCCCCCCTTGGTCCCCACAGGAACACTTGTCTAGAACCGCCACTGATTATAAGCATAATGCCTTCTTGCGACACTGTCTTCACTGAGATGACCAAAACATTCCATATCTGCTTCAGTCTTTTTTGTGCATGTCCTGAAACAGTCAAGACATTTAAAGTCTCCTACAATAAGGATGTCTCTACTTATTGCCACAATTTATGATGTCTTGTCTCGCCTAAAAGTTAATCAAACAGCAGCGGCTCTACTCCGAGCTCCCTCCGGATGTCTGAGCTCCTCACCCTATCTCTAAGGCTGAGCCCAGCCACCCTACGGAGGAAGCTCATTTCGGCCGCTTGTACCCGCGATCTTGTTCTTTCGGTCACTACCCAAAACTCATGACCATAGGTGAGGGTTGGAACGTAGATGGACCGGTAAATCGAGAGCTTTGCCTTCAGGCTCAGCTCCTTCTTTACCACAACGGTCCGGTACAACGCCCGCATCACTGCTGACGCCGCACCAAACCGCCTGTCCATCTCACGTTCCATTCTACCCTCACTCGTGAACAAGACCCCGAGATACTTGAACTCCTTCGCTTGAGGCAGTACCTCTCTCCCCACCCAGAGGGGGCAGTCCACCGTTTTCCGGCAGAGAAACATGGCCTCAGACTTGGAGGTGCTGACTCTCATCCCAACCGCTTCGCACTCGGCTGCTAACCGCCCTAGTGAGTGCTGGAGGTCTCGGCTTGATGAAGCCAAAAGAACCACATCATCTGCAAAAAGCAGAGATGCAATTCTAAGGTCACCAAACCAGATCCCTTCCTCCCCCCAGCTGCGCCTTGAGATCCTGTCCATGAAGACCACGAACAGAATCGGAGACTTTGTTAATCAAACAATGAATTTTAACTTTTAAACAGCAATAAAGAGAAGTGTCCATAAATAACTCATCCTAAATCATCACAAAGTCACGTGGTAGAGAAAGAACATCCATCATATCACGCTGTCAGTTTGGTACAATCATTTGGTACAATCCACACTCATTTTAATAAACCGTACCAAGAATTATTTTGGTTTCAGTGGAATTCAATCCACTACTCCCTTCTTTTATCTACCTGTAGCTCTCCTTCTGCTTAAGTTTTCACTCTCCCTCTCCTTCAGTGTGTGTAGAAGAGTGATCACACCTGCAGTCAAGAGGACGGATACTCAAACCACTTCCCTGTCGGTGATAAAGAGTCTGGAAGACGTGGTGGTGGCTCATTGGACTTTGCGTACAGTCATGCGGTGAAATAAAGGTTCAAGTGAAGCTCATAACACTTTCAGTGCATCATTTCCCTCTGTCTCATCTTCCATGCTGCTCTCCGCTGGAGCAGAAACACCATGAGTGATCTCTTCAAAGAAATAAATGATGTACTTGGATATGCAGTTTATTAAGTTACATAAATGTCAAGAGACTCTTTAAGGATGTAACCTGAACCTCGAGAAGAGGCGTTGTTTTGCAGCTTTTTCAGATATCTGGGACTTGGAATATTAAGAAGAGAAATTGGGTGGAAATTAAACTGTCAAGTTTTCCCATGATGACATTTAAAGTTGTGTTTATCTACTAAGATAAATGCTCAGCTGATAATGTGTCTCTGCCTCCCTCTGTCCTCCCACTGCCTCTTCTGCTATCTCTCCATAAATATTGGGTCCTGTCCCACCGCTACATTTCACAGGCAAATATTGTCTGTGAAATATTCCTACTAAACGGTTCTGTGAGCACTTTAAACAAAACCTTACACTTTTATATTCATATAAAATGTGATCTTATTAGTTTATTTCAATCACTTTTTAATGCAACTGAATTTCCTTGAAGATTTCTAATCATTTTAACATCCATGCATTTAAAACTCCATGCCAACAATACCTAATGAGTGTAAAGTTCTGTACCTGGGGAACATGAGTGACTTGGTTGTTGACAGTGACTGATATTTAACAAAGATTCTACTGATTACGATTAAAAAAGCAAACACAAGAAACTGTTATAAGACTGAGTGCCCTACTGTACAATTGTTAGAAATTGTAAAAGATGTATGTGTTATAGAAAAAAATACCCACCAACTCAAACTGAAATAATTTTTTTTGGGTTGTAAATGGGAGAAATGGATGATTTATGACACAATGTAATGAACTTCTGGACTGATATGCAAGCGACAGGTTATACTGCTGAGAATGAACTCTTGTAACAATGGCCCTTTTATTTTTGTCCATGTTAAATGTGTTGTAATTTCAGGATGACCTGGTTGAAAATATTCAAGTGAAAATGTATGGTTTATAGTTAATCTTTGTACAAAAATCAATTTAAATTAAAGTAAAAAACAAACAGCGTGCCAGTTTTTATTTGATGATAATAGGCCAAGTCAAACCTGAGATAAGGTCAAATATATTTAGTATAAAAATATAGAACTAGATGTTATCCTTATATGACCTCTTATATGTTATATTTTTTAAATCTGGGTTCACATTTGCAATATTTAAATTTAAATTGCATTTTTGTGCTCTGGGTTTAAAATATTGAAGTTTTAGTAGAAAAAAAAACCCCGTATCAGGTCATATTGGTGAGGTAGTGCTGAAACAAAATACCAACATAGCATGGTAAACATTTTTTAAATGGTAGAAGGAAAAATAATCGCCAAAATATCCCCAAACTCCAAAGAGATGAATTATGAACACAATAAAGCAGTCAATTACAGACAGAAATGTCTTGAAATGATCAAGGTTTGCAAGAGTTAAACATTTAATTTAAAATCAGCTCCAACTTGACTTGGCTTTAATCTCCAAGTCACATCTCAGTCCTTTCAAACTTCTCCTCTGTCTTTGGGTTTAGCTTCTTATTAAAATTCAGGCTGCAGCCAGGAGTCTTATTTTAACTAATCATTACTTCTACTAATCCATCACTCTGCCCCTCCCTCATCTCCTCCTCTTACCCACCCTTTTCTGACTTCCTTTCCCTGAACTCCAATTAAAAATCAAGTCATGATTTAGCCTCAAACAACTGAAAAAAACTAGAGAGAGTCTTAATTTATCCTTCCATCTATTATTATCTGAACTAAAAGGAAACAAACTTGGTGTTATCCCTCAGCATGATCTATGGACATTAATTAACTCCCCTGTCTCCTCTCTCTCTCTCAAATTAAATATCAGGTTGTGATCTTGACAATTTAGTTTAACTTCACTCTGTCCTCTCTCTCTCTCTCTCTCTCTCTCTCTCTCTCTCTCTTTAAATTCAGCCCGTGTTCTCTCTAAAACCAGCTGAAACGTCTGGCTCCACAACAGCTCCTAATTTTCTCACTTTGGATATGGAAGAATTATCCTATCTTTATTCAAGAGCGTAGATTTTCAGTTTGAGAGCATAATTTGTTTTTCTCGTGCTCAGATTTGTTCTCCTCATGCTCACATTTTGCGCTCGCACTCAGATTTCTGCTGCTTTCTTTCAAAATGTGTGCGTGCACTTAAAAATCACATGCTTGTGCTCACATTTCTTCTTCTTGGACACAAACATTTTGCTCGCACTCAAATATGTCCTGTGCGCACTCAAATCTAAAGTCTACTCTGCGCTCTCAAAACTTTTGTGCTCGCACCCAGAACACGTACGTCCTCTCAGGTTGAGGTGTCTACTCAGACTGAACGTGGTCCCGCCCTGCGCTTTAACTAGTGTGTTTCACCAGCCAATAGGGAGACAGCTAGATTGTGGGCCGGTCTTGGTGCGTTCCATCGCCTTTTTGAGCGCTCCGTCGGGGCGGGTATATGGTCTGTTTGTAAAACTGCTTCTCTCTTAAAATACACCAATTTACCATATTAGCCAGCTATTTGAATCGTCACCTATTTAAAACGCAGCATATTTATGTAGAATTAATCTTAAGTAGTCCTAAAAAGAGTTATGGTAGTTTAGATTATATATATATATTTTTGTTTTCATCTGTACAATGGTGTCACGATAGTCCAGTGGTGAAGTACACTACCATCTGTTGCATTTTAAACCATGGGACGCCGGTTCGCATCCCATCCGCCGCACTCTTGCTGCATGTCTTATTATGATTTAAAATTTTAATTGATAAATTAATGTAACAGTAATACAATCCGTGTAGCCAGCTGATTCTCTTATTGCAACGTGTATCACCGTCCTATTTACGCGGTTAAAGCCAGGGGGCGCATAATTAGGCTAATGTTGGTAATACTTTCACTTTCACAAGAAGAAGACTTTGAGCAGGATTCGGAGCGCGGCAGCGAATGAATGGGAGACAGATGGATGGCCAAAGACCTCAAGTAAGTTCATTGCTAAATGTTGCTACAACTCAAAACACTTGTACTTATCAACATATATAGCGGGCCTTTGTCGGCACTAGGGACAGAAACTCATTATGAATGAAGTGACGTCAGCGGGGATTCCCTTCAGCTCGCGCATCATTATGTGTGCCGACCTGCCGCTGGTACGATCATACGTTGCCAATTATTGTACTTTCGTTGTACATGTTACAATGAAGGCCCGCTATATATGTTGATAAGTACGTGTGTCAAAATGATTACTGTAGCCTACTGTTATTGAAACTACTGTATATGATCGATGTGTTTTGAGTTGTAGCAACATTTAGCAATGAACTTACTTGAGGTCTTTGGCCATCCATCTGTCTCCCATTCATTCGCTGCCGCGCTCTGAATCCTGCTCAAAGTCTTCTTCTTGTGAAAGTGAAAGTATTACCAACATTAGCCTAATTATGCGCCCCCTGGCTTTGACCGCGTAAATAGGACGGTGATACACGTTGCAATAAGAGAATCAGCTGGCTACACGGATTGTATTACTGTTACATTAATTTATCAATTAAAATTTAAAATCATAATAAGACATGCAGCAAGAGTGCGGCGGACGGGATGCGAACCGGCGCCCCATGGTTTAAAATACAACAGTTGGTAGTGTACTTCACCACTGGACTATCGTGACACCACTACACAGATGAAAAAAAATTATATATATATATATATATATATATATATATATATATATATATATATATATATATATATATATATATATATATATATATATATATATATATATATATATATATATAATCTAAACTACCATAACTCTTTTTAGGACTACTTAAGATTAATTCTACATAAATATGCTGCGTTTTAAATAGGTGACGATTCAAATAGCTGGCTTATATGGTAAATTGGTGTATTTTAAGAGAGAAGCAGGTTTACAAACAGACCATATACCCGCCCCGACGGAGCGCTCAAAAAGGCGAGGCAACGCACCTAAGACCGGGCCACAATCTAGCTGTCTCCCTATTGGCTGGTGAAACACACTAGTTTAAGCGCAGGGCGGGACATCGTTCAGTCTGAGCAGACACCTCAACCTGAGAGGACGTGCGTGTTCTGGGTGCGAGCACAAAAGTTTTGAGAGCGCAGAGTTGAGATCTGAGCGCGTAGACTTTAGATTTGAGTGCGCACAGGACATATTTGAGTGCGAGCAAAATGTTTGTGTCCAAGAAGAAGAAATGTGAGCACAAGCATGTGATTTTTAAGTGCAAACACACATTTTGAAAGAAAGCAGCAGAAATCTGAGTGCGAGCGCAAAATGTGAGCATGAGGAGAACAAATCTGAGCACGAGAAAGACAAATTATGCTCTCAAACTGAAAATCTACGCTCTTGAATAAAGATAGGATAATTCTTCCATATTTGGAGCGGTTTCAAAAGATGATCTGAACTTCTATTGAATAAATTATGGTGATCACAAATACATTTTCCGTCCTACTAACTGAAAAAAGTACAATCCTCTGGTAAAAGATGTCACTTTTCACTATTTTAAATACAAACCAAATTAACTGTCAGGCGTTTCACTTCAACTCCTCGATTTGAATCGTTTGTTTTGCCTGAAAGAGTTTGTTGCTTTTACTTTGAAAAACCTACATCATCTACCACTTTATAAACACTGAAAATTATCCTTAAAAACCCTTACAAACATTGTCTAAGTGTCAAATTTAATTCTTGACCTTTCGAACAACAGTTTGACAAAATAATCTTAATATAATTCTAATGTCTATTTTTTGAAGCTTTATACTACACCTGTCATGTCCAAAAATATGTTTATAGTTTATAGTTAATTAATTCAGTTCTGTCTCATGTCTATGTTGTCTTGTGATTTCCTGTTTTATTTTGATTCCACTTCCTGTTTGTGTCCATTTTTCCTAGTTTTACTTTCTCCCTTTGTCTGTTTTCCTGCCTTTAGGATTATCTGTCTCCACCCTGAATGTTTCCACCTGTGCCCTTACCTTGTGTGTGTATATCCTCGCAAGAGTGATTTTCTGTTTGATTAATACATTTTTATTTTTAAACTTTTGGTCTGATGAGTTGTGCACTTGGGTTTGGGTCCATAGTTTGGTCGTGACAACATCTCACATTAGTCCTGTTTACATTAACTTATTTATCTGCGTATTCTAAAGATTCTCATGAGAAAAGCTTGATAAAACTTTCGAAAATGCTCATAAAATTTTTTACACTCACTCAAATTGCGCTAAACAGGAGATGGAAACACTTTTACTAAATAAGTTCTGACGTAGCGAACACTAACTCACATGACTGATCAGCTGGTTCTGAGCTGACATGATAGACTAATTATAAGTTCAATTCCTGAAGACTTCTCTCCATTTTCTCTTCAATTAACAACCTCTTTTTTGTTGTTTTCTCTCTATGTCTTCTAGTGTTTACTGATGGATTAGCCTAGCCAGCTGATGGAAATGTCCTTAATTCACATTTTCTTTGATTCAGCACTTTAAAACTCCGCTTCAAAATTCAATTTGACTTTAATGGAAACACAGCTAATGCTTTGTCATTTCTACTTAGGCAATATGATGACAAATGACCTGTTTGTTGAAGACGTATTTACCTCAATAAGATAATTTAAGTAAATAAACTTGGGACTCCCTATACCTTCAGTCAAAGAAACTCAAACAGTGGGAAATTTTTCTTCACTTCAAGAATACATTTAATTAATTTGTAATTCAGTAACTCTGGAGGAGGAAAAGGGGGAGAATAATAATAAAGGAAGTGATAAATCAGAACCTTTATTTCATTTTAGACACATTTTCCTCCTAAAATGAAAAATAGTAAAAAAAACAGAAATATTAATCACAACAGCTTTTCCTGCACCTATCTTATCTGCTTCTAATCTCAGCTCACTGATCCCTCATTAAACTGGCCTGGTTCTGTTTGGGAACCTTGTTTCTCGTTGTGTTTTTGTAACATTACCTCCTCAGTAATTCGACTGTGGTAAAAACACTGTTTTATCTTTACTCAATATTATTAATTGACTCAATAATTCAAATGTTGTTCTCTCCATACTCATTTCCTGTATTTATTTCCTACTCTAATTTTTCTTTCTTTCGCACCATTAAATAAGGAGTAAAGTTCTTATTCCAGTCTCGTGCTTCGTTCTGTCCATCTTAAAATTCAGCATACAGTCCTTTTTTTAATCAACATACTGGTGGTCGTTCTGGTAAGGGAAACAATGTTATCCTTCCACATCATTATTATACATTAATTGACTCATACTATCTTCTCCCCCCTTTTAGGTCTGCTATCTCGACTTGACTGGGATTGATTAATTCATGACTGAGTACGTGCTGAACCCAAATTCTTTCCGTCTCCTTGTTCTCTTTCTTTGTATTGTTCTCTGCACTGCGTTCAGACAGGAGGTGAGGAAACTTTTGGTTCTCATCTCCGCTACAATTGGGTTGGTGTAAACATTTTAAAACCGATTTGATATTAAGCCAAAACACCAGACCGATAAATCGGACTTAAGCACTACGTGTCGCACTAAACTCAGTAGTTGCTCCTGAGTGAAACATAATGAGACTGAGAAAGCACATGAATAAAGGTTGAATGACTGCAGTCCACTTATGTCGGTAAAACACCTGTAAGCTGATTTTAAAACTGCAAATACATTTCTTTCATAATGTCTCCAAATTGGCACTTTTTTGTTTTCTTTGAGACTAACTTTGCCATGTCTCATCTCATCAGCCCAAAAAACACAACATGTGTCTAAACAAATATAGTATCATGTTAATTACATTATCGTATTGCACTCTGTCTAAGTCTTCTAATCAAATACCAGAGGACTTCTCTTTCTCTCTGTTTCTCTGCAGAACATGTGTGACAGAAGGAGGGGGGATAATTCACAGATTGTGAATAACGTCATTCCTTGTGATTTTATTAGTAAAACAATGCCAAAATGGGTTGCCAGATATACTTTGGCGGGCACTTACATACGTACATATGTGGGAAAAAAACTGGAAATACGAGTTGGATTTAGTGCTTGTTAGACCATCAGCACGTTGATGATGTGGGCAAATTTTTATTTCGTCAGAACGTATCATAAGGGCAAATACTGGTTCAGACAGTTTGCATAAAACTGTCTGAAACCAGACCAGCAAAACCTGAACTGGACCCAACTTATACATTTGGTATACATTTGAACTGGAAAATAAGAGGAAACTGTAAAAAAAACAACCTAAAAAACATTGAGGCTTCGCTTGATACAACAGAATTCAAAATATAGGCTGTGGGGAATATACATTTTAAGTCCTTTACTTATCAGGAGATGGTTGATTGAAACTGGTTTCTATGATCTCAGAGTGTACAGAAACATTTAACCAGTTCCACAGAAACTGAACAGTGAAATAACAAAATACAAACCAGCTATTGAAACTTCATCAGGCACCTTTTAGTAGCTGATATGTGTACGTATATTATGAGCACAGACGGCTCCGTTGGGAATAAAACCTTTAACCTTGACGGGGTAAAAGCTATTTAAACCCAGTGAGCCACACAGGGGAAATAACTCCTTAACAGAGAAGCTTTTTATGTGAAAATAAGTCTGTCTTATCAGACTTAATGATGGCGGTGAAACAGAGGAGTGTCCCAGATTTCCTCATTCAGATCCTGCAGATTTGCTATTTCTGCACAAATGGAAGTCTAACTTTCTGTCCTTTTTTGTCAATTTATGTCTGCTGAAGGAATTTTTCCTCTGAAAGCAGACTCAATCACCCAAACTCTGTTATCTCATTCAACGTCTGATTTTGTATTCGGAACTACCACGCTTCTTTGGCATGACTGACTTTCAGAACCATGCAAATAAACCTGAAAATTATTTTTCATTTCCTTTGCAATATACTGAGGAGGACTGCATAAAAGACATGGACGCTTGTGGATTACAGCTTTGAGGCCCCAAGTCTGGCATTTAGGCTACTGCCATCTTGATTGGAACAAGACACTAAAAGCTGTTTTATGCTATTGGCAGACAGCATAGTTAGCATGGTTGGTGCAGTGTGAAAGGTGTGTTTGCGCAATTGCAGCTTGTGAAAATGTCTGCGATTGGTCTGAGCAGCAAGCTTCGCACCTCCAAAACTTTCTAACAATGCAGACTGAGTTGCACAGACCACATTGCAATTAAAGATGTTACTACAACAAAAGAAAAAAAAGGCATCCTGTTAGCTGCTTTGACCACAATCAGTACACAACGTTGACCGCGCTTACTATAAGATGCATTCAAAGTAATCATCTAACACTAGTTCAATCAACATTAACAGCCGACTTCTTGAAGTGTCTTTAAATACTACTAAATGCTGTCAAAAACTAGCCTGGCTAACACCAGACAAATCTCAAATGAGATTTGGTCTGGAAACCAACCGTTCATTTCTCCGTTGAGAAGGTGTGGTTTACGGTCCTCCGGAGCCGTTTATTGGGCGCTTAGAATGTCTATCAAAAGCGTCTGTAGGTAGCTCTTAGCCAATCGTATCAGTTATACCAGATGACGTAGTAGAGCAACAGAAATGGATGTTTGTTGTGTGTGTCTGTGAGAGAGTGTTGCTTGCTGCGTTGCTTCTCCAGTTCTCGCTTTCTGCAAGATTTATTTTCACGCTTTATTCCCCCTCATGTCATTCAGCCACACACATCCACTGATTTTATGGGCAATAAACAAGCTGCTGCGGGTCTCTGGGGGCTCCTCTGTCCCCCGGCTCATAGCGAGATCACCGCCGTTACGTTAGCACCGGTGATTAGCGCCGCTAGCGCTGGTGATTAACGCCGCCAGCGCCGGTGCTAATAGTCCCGCTACCGATGAGCTCGCTGCGAGCCGGGGGACAGCGGAGCCGCCGAG
This sequence comes from Centropristis striata, assembly GCF_030273125.1. Lineage (NCBI taxonomy): Eukaryota > Metazoa > Chordata > Actinopteri > Perciformes > Serranidae > Centropristis > Centropristis striata. The sequence goes on along the minus strand of NC_081536.1, from coordinate 24,106,181 downwards.
AGACCTTTCGCCTTTCAACTTTCGCTCTAAACTATTTAAAACACCATCTACAGCTGAAGAGAGTTTCGCGTCTGCAGCAGCCATGTTGGATCCGTAAGAAAACTACAAGCTTCCAAGTGCCGAGTAGTACGCGTCATCGTCTTGCCGTCCCTCCCCACTCTGTGATTGGATCCCTAAAACAGGACTAAGAAACTGTCTTGGTTTCCAGACCGCCTGGAGGTTCGAAATTAAATTCGAGCGCGCAAGGCAGTATGGGTATACCCAGGCTAGTCAAAAACTCTTTTCTGCAACAAAAATGGTACAACTCTGAAAATCGCTGTGGTAACAACTATATACAATCAGACTTCTTTTGCATCCAGTGGGGTCGCCACCTGCTGGCCAGTCAAGAATGCAGGTTTAACGAACTACAGTTTTCTCACTTTTCAGACCTGGTTGTTGCTGCTTGATATTGACACAGTGCTGTATCTGTATGAGACATGTGTTACAACCAGCCAACAATGAGTAATTACAGGGTGAGCACTCAATATTCTTTTGAGGATGCAAGTTTCAGTGTCCTCTGGCCCCTTAAGGAATATAATGGAGAGCTGCACTCAGCCAAGCAACATGTCCTCACTGAAGCAAGTTATGAGATTTTGGCTGGCATCGATTATTATGATGGAAAAGGTGGATAAAACTGGTTCCAAGTTAAAAAAAAAAAAAAAAAAAAGTGAAAGAGAAATACAAATCTGTCTCTATATATATATTATTTGAATTTCTTTTCTAGGACTCAACGTTTTCCTGGGGCCATCATTTTACACTGACTTCCCTATCTGATGAAACATTAATCCTTCTGAATGTCAGTGTTTTTACCATTATATATAATTCTCAGTCTCTTCTAAACAACAAGGTCAGGATTATTTGTAGGCTGGGCTGTGATTTATGTTATAGTCTTTCAGATTAATAGGTCAAGGGAGAGACGAACTGTACATCCTGAGATTTCATATTAATCATCACTGTAACTCAGGATTATCATCAGGTATTTTTAAGATTAAATCCCTTCAGATGTGTTTGCAGGATCAGCGGTCAGATAAGGATTCTGACCAGGTGACATTATTGCAAAACTGTGCTTGGATATAAAAATAACACTTTACAGTCTAATCATTACCACAGGTGGATTATGGGACCCGATTTAACTCTCAGTTATATAAAAACTCCATCTGTACCTAAATCCTACACACTTGGATATTGTTTGTGATGCTGTTACTACTCACACCTCCATCATCTGTTCCCTTTCATCAGAACATGAATGAAACAGAGGATTACTATCAATTTCTTCACAGCTGATAGCCGCCAAGTCAGTTCAAAGGCTTTTTGTTTAGCATCAGGTGGCTCATTATGCAAAAGCCGCTATCGCAAACGGGGGCAAAATGAATTTATGACAAACACCCTGACAAACTGTAATCACATTAGAAACATCTTGTATGAGTCACTTAGGTCATAGCCTCAAACAGATTCATGATAAAATCAGTATGTGATAGCATATGCCCTTACATTTGATACCAACGCACAAAGGTAGATACATAAAAGGAAAATATACATCAGAGAAGAACAGCCGCTTTTCAAGATTTTTCTTTAGATTTTGTTATGATAAAACACAGAGGAACAGTGAAAAAAAAGAAAAAACAATGTAAAAACACATACAAATGAGGAGAACAGGTAAAACAGGACACAAAAACATAATAAACAGCAGAAAGCTTACTGTTACTTGGACATGTTTGTGAATACCTGATTGATATTTCTTAGCAACATGTTATAGAGCGCTATGGAGATATATAAACAAAAATTGAAAATTGAGTATAAATTATTGAGTATCGAGGACAACAAATGTGTTGCCTGTATGTCACATTCTGACACCAAAACAACAAAATTCCCAAAAGATGTACCACTCTATATAAAGTTGTGGAACTCTCACACAGAGTTGCAGTTTTTACCTTGTGGTTAACAAATGTACTTGGTTAGGTTTTGGCAACAAAATAAGTCGGTTTGGTTAAGAAAAACGAGCATGGTTTGAGGATGTATGTTACACAGTTACGTGATGTAGTTATTTTATGTGATGTAATGCGTGACATGGTTACGTACAGTGATGGAAAAAGTATTCAGATCCTTTACTTAAGTAGAAGTACAAATACTGTGAAATGACTCCACTACAAGTAAAAGTCCTCCATTTAAAACTTACTGAATTAAATGTACAAAAGTATCATCATCAAAATGTACTTAAATTATCAAAAGTAAATGTGCTCATTATGCAGAATGAGCCCGCTCAGACTGTTTATATATAAGCCACTAGGGTACATACGGGCCATTTAGGTTGGAGTACTTGTTGACACGTACTATACGTACTTGTGACTTCTTTCTCTGCTGCCGTCATAATTACTTTGGCTCTCTCGCAGTTTGAACAACAGACAGAAATATGGGTCGTAATAAGCTGCTTGAACAAACAAACCATTAGGTCTTTTTTGGGTGAGGACAGTGTTTTAATGTTGCAGCTTGTTGGGGTAACAAACGAAAGAGAAACCTGGATAATTAAGAGGAGAAATAAACCAATGCAGACACTTCCATACAGGTATAGTTTATAAAAAATAAGCATTAGCATCCCATAACTGTGTTTATAATATATGTAAGACATTGCAAACACCAGTGTATGTTTGTTCAGGCTGGTACACTGGTCGACAGAGATGTCCTTTTTTTTTATCATATTCTCAGTAAGTGCATGTTGGCTGACACCAAGAAAACATTACATGCCTTAATGCTTCAACCCCACAGTGATTTTTTTTTTTAATGCTGTGGGGACATTTTCTTGGCATGCCTCTGCCCACTTTTTCCCATCGAGAGAAAGGGTCATTGCAAATCAATACAAATTCATTGTGACTGCTTATGCCAGCAAAGCTGTTCTAGTGGCTTGTGTAACATTGTGCAAACATTTCGCACATCAGAGGGGGTGCTAATTAGTAGCTATTGGTAAGACTAGTTGAACCAGTTATACAGCAATGGCGTTCAGATATGGAGCCAGCTGGGCCAGCCACTGTAGATTAACCAGAGCAGATACAATGTGTATAATAGTTCATGATGCAGATTATCTGCTCTTTGCTTGGGAGAGGATAGATTTCAAGGATGATTCAACCCTTATGTTGTCTTAACTTTCTGGATGCAGCACTTGTCCTAAGGGTAAAAAATGACCCACCTTCACTAAACCCCTTAAATAAAGGCAAATTCAAAGAATGTACCACTTGTCCTGAAATAAAGCAGCTTGATTGAATTTAAACCCAAATCTATGTTGCATGAAGAAACAACACCACAAACTTTGTGAATATCAAGATATTATCAATATTTTCCCTCTTACAGTGCAGAAAAACTGGATTTAATCATTGGAATCAACTCTACAACATACCTGGTTGACAATGTAGGGAAGCAGACTGGACTGATTTGCTAAAGTAGGGGTATTTTTTTATTATTATTTCTATTGATAAAAGTACTGCATAGGTGTCAAAATAATTGTTTAGCAAACCTGCATTTTTATGAAATTGACTTTATAGCTGCCTAAGACAAGATTTGTCCCCTGTTGGTGTACAGTTTTCATGAAAATATGAACAAAGGCAATGTTTGACTTTTTCCACATTCAAGTCATCGAATTTCAAGTTGAAAAAAGATCATTAAGGGGGTTTCCTTTGCTGTTTAACATAGTGGACATCACAAGGGTTACATGTGCTTTAGGTCAGAGAATTTGCTCTGATATTAGAGCTAAACGTAGGATGACAGCTGGAACACTGAGCCAGCCGTGGCAGCTTCGCCCAAAAATATAAAATGAAGAGATAAGGCCAGGTCAAGCTGCAGAATATCCGCTCTTTGCTGGGGTGAGAATGGGAGTTAAAGGCAGCTTATAGGTAAGTTAGGTCAGGGCTAGAGAATGGTGTCACCTCTCAGAGGGCTCAATAGATAACCAACTCCAAGGCCTTTTGATCGGTCAAAACATGATTTGTCATAAATACTAGGCTTCCTTAAGAGTGTTCACCCAACATTTGGCACATTTTACATTGTATTGATATCTGCCACATAGTGAAAATTGGTACAAAACAACCAGAAAAACACATAACCAGAGCTAAAATGAATGCAATCATTGTGCTGGAAGACTCTTTGGATTAAACCTCCACACTCAACCCAATTTTACTACCTACTCAGCCTTACAGACATTACTCAGTTGATTACTTCAAAGTTATAATAAAAAATGATATTCATAGAGTTATGAGATGAAAGTTTAGAAGTGAGACGGTTTATTCCAACTCTCAGATCGTGTCCAACACACACACACACACACACACACACACACACACACACACACACACACACACGTTGTACTTCTGGGCAGTAATAAAAGATAATCAATGTCGGAACAAAATAAGTCCCAAACACACACAGAAAACTACGACTTAAGAATCTATCTGAATCTGAAATTCAATCATCTGAGGAAATGGAGCTTAACAACTTAATGGGAAGAATCAAAGGTGGTAATTATGGAGGGAAATTATTTGATATGCCTCTCTAAGAATCATATGAGGCATATGAGAGTGGGATTCTAAAATGATTGAATTACCGAACTTTTAATTCTGTCAATATATATAAAAAAATAGGAAACTCTGGGCTGAAGATGTAAAGAAGGAGAATATAAAGTAATCTTTTTGTGTTCCTTTTTTATCAGTGTTGGAAACATTCATGATTAAGGTAATCATACAGAATATGGTACATTTCCATATTTGCTACTGAACATAATCCTGACAGCTTCAGACATTAAAAAGTATTCGTGAAAAAACAAACTTAAAATACTCAAAGAGCAGAAACCTAAATTCAGCTTAAATCAATTTCTATTAAACATCTAAGAAACCACAGAGATCAGGATAATGAAGGATCAAAGAGAGAAAAGCTATGAAACATAAGAAGACAATTCAGTGGTCAGGAAAACAATTAATAAAAAATATGAAAGGCAGAGAAAAGAGGAAAGAAATAAGAGAAAAGGAGGATTTCTGTTAGACAAAAGAGGGAAATAACTAGAAAGGAGTGTGTGAGAGAGAGAATGGCAGGATGAGAACTCACAATGTTAATACACTTAATGGAAAACGTGTTGAACAGCAAAGGAGAACAGAGGATTGCATGAGATAGAGATAAGGCAGAGAGACAGAGAAGCCAGAAGGAAATGAGAGGAGAGAAAGAGCTGCAGATACTGACAGATGGATGAAGAGAAAGAGACAGAGAAGAGAGAAGGCCAGACAATTCAGTCAGGTAATGCAGTATTGAGCCGAGGTTAAATCTTTCACTGTGACTCTGAGCAACTGCCCTTCCTCCTTAAACCTCCTTCCTTATCTTTGGCTGTACATCCACCCTTCCTCTGTCAATAACAGACATATTTCACCCAAAACATCAAAAAATATAAAATATAATCATACTTTTGTAGATAAAAATCTTAATGTTTCGCTACTATAATGATGATATTTTGTATTTACTTAAAATGTGTTTTGCTTTATACTAATTTACTGAGATGTTTGAGTTTCTATTAGATGTTTTGCATTGTCTGAAACCAGAAAGCTGTTTTTAGATGAATTTGCCAAATGAGGAAATTTTCTGTTTTTTCAAGAAATGTATGAAGAGCATGAATTTGGGACATCACAAATAGTTTAGAAGCCAATCACAGTACAGTGCACAACTTACAAAAGTGTGAGATGGAACTAGTTATCATATCATGCCAAGGTTCACTTGATGGGTCGGAAAAACACAACCCAGAAGTGCCTTCAGCCTGCCTTCTTCCAAAGATTCCAACGGGGGGGTGGCTGACGGCGGTTGCAGAAGCATTTTGGTCCGATCTATCTCAAAACCAAATGAGTCAACTTCTCACTTGATTTATTACCTCAGAAAAAATACTCATGACAACACTATGGTCTCAATCGCTAGTAAAAAAAATTTTTTTTTTTAAAGGTGGTCCCATACAGCAATAGCTGTAGGGACCAGTGCTCGGGGCTACTGTTATACTGTGGATATTTTCTTCTTCTTCTTCCGGACGCAATTTCGTCCCGCTACTAGTCCTACAATACTTTGGGCGTACGACGCACAGATGATCCACCAACACCACCAACAGACTCATTGGCTCCCATATTAAAAACGCAGGGAGATTTCTAAAAAAAGCGAGATGTAACAGTTTATTTGGATCGCTCTAACAAAGCTATTTTTTCATTTTCTTAAAAAAAAACATATGTAGACGTTCAGGAAGAACTCGGGACACTCAAAGTGAAGTCGGATCAATGATAGGTATTATCGTTTTGCCAAAAATGCTTTCTGTTCGAGGCCAGAAATTCCAGTCGGATCGGTTCTCCTGGGGCATGGCGGGCCCTCGGATGGAGGCAGGCGAGAAGAACTCTTTCAAACAAACAAAAAAAAACAACAAAAAAACAAAAAACAAACAAACAAAGATAACAAAAATAAATAAATAATAATATCAATAATAAAACCAAATAAACCCACTCCTCAGTGGGCAGACCTCCTCCCATGGGCCTAGAAGTTGCCCACACCAGGAAGGGCCACAGCAAGATTGGCAACGGGCCGGCAGCCGCCTCAGGGTCCGGCTGCGACCCAAGGCACAATCGATCAAAAAAAAAAAAAAAAAAATAGGACTTGTTTTGTTTTACCTGCCTCCCGCTGGGACGCCCGGCTGCGCTACTTGAGGCCGATCTGGGGGTCCCCCGGCCTGCCCCCCGATGCTCTGGCCTGGCCTTGCCCCCTCACTGCAACGTATGTTGTTGTTGTAAATGTGTAAGATGTCTTCCATCCCCCTGTGTTATTATATTATATATTATATTATATGTTGTTTATTTATTTTTTTATGTTTTTATATACGTGGATATATATATATATATGTAATTATTATATAATTATTATTATTTTCAATATTACTATTTTGTTCGTTATTATTATTATTATTGTTTTTATTTATTTATTTAATTAGTTATTTTATTTATTCTTGTTTATTTGTTTTCTATCGTTAGCGCTTCTTGCTTTGTTTGCCTATTTATTTTCATTGTGTGATACATATAAATGAGCCATGTTATATATTTTTATACATATGTCGTAGCATCTGCCCCTCATCCACATACACACACACACACACACGCACACACATACACACACACGCACACATACACCTGTGATGCCTCTGTGCAAATCGTTTATCATTCATGTCTTTCTTTGTTGTTGTTCGCGCTGTATGTCTACCGTCTCTACTTGTGGTCCACATGGTGTAAGTGTATTTGTCTCTCATGTCACCTGTTTGTTACATCATTTCACCAATAAAAAAAAAAAAAAAAAAAGAAATTCCAGTCCACCTCTGGCTGCTGTCACTCTTTCATTAACAGGTGTCAGTTAATTCTGTTGATTGCTTTGATCTGATTGCCTTTGATCTTTGATGTGATTACAGTTACAGATACACACACACACACACACACACATGCGCGTAAGCACGCACACTCCTCACACATGCATACACATGCTTCAAACACACACACACACACACACACACACACACACACACAAAATTGCATTATTTTGTGTATAATGCACACACACACACACACACACACACACATATTTTGAGGTTAAAGGGCATAGTTTGAAATCTCTGAAGAATCTCATCATAGTGTACACACACCGGCAGTAGCCCCCGTGGCCCTTTCAGAATTTCCCCAGAGGAAATTTTCTAGTTTTTAAATACACCCCTGCTCACGCCTCCCCTGTCCAAATATGGTCTCTCCAGGTTTTAAAAAACAAAGATGGCAACAGCCATAAAGCCGAACCTGATGCTTCAAACGGGCAGTCCACAAACCAACAGACAAGGTCACGTGACTACGTCCATTACTTAGAAACAGTCTCTGACTTCGACCCATGAGATCGGTGTTCCTGTCCTGTGTGAAACCAACTACGTCACAACCTCACCTCCCGTAGTTACATCCAATTGTTTTACTCTTTAACTATTTCTTGCCACGCCTAACCAACTTTTTTTTTCTGAAACTCAAGCAAGTAACGCAAGTAGTGCTTAAAACAATGCCCATGAAAATGAGATATGATGAGGTGTTGATCTCCTTCAGTGGTAGGGGAGTTCATTTTGAAAACGCTCCTGTGGGTCAAATTTGAGGATAGGAACAAAAAACATTTGCGTTGGACTTGTTGCCCTTTTTCACGTTTAATTAAGTGACTGTATTAAAGAACAGCCAGTGTCTGGATGTTGGTAAGTGCAATGCAGAAACAGCACAACACTATTCGACCACTAAAAGAAGAAAAGATAAGGTAGATACTCTGATTTCTTCAACCTTGTTTTCTTCTTGTAAAACTTCCTTTTCCCTCTCTTCCTTTTCTCATTTTTCTCCTCTCCAATAACCAAACACTAAAATGGAATTCAATTAGTTTGGAACAAAGAGAGAAGCAGTGATGGATCAGATGCGGCTGTATCGAACAGCAGGCTTGTGTATCAGTGCCCGACACTGTGAGCAAGCAGCCTTTACATTTGTTGTGCTTCTCTTTAAACTTGAAAACCTTTGCTATTCTATTTTTTTGCAACAAATTATGTAAATCATATCTGGTGCTACAATGTCACAAAGTGCTGTATACTGAAAAATACCCCTCACAGATTAAACATAATTGTATATGCTGTCTGCAGACAAATAATACAATTTATCTTCACCAATATTGTGCATTCCTCCCTTTTTTGATAAAAAAGAACATTAAAATTGTACTGACACAGCCTTAATAGGCTTTCTCAGGAAATTGGTGTCTAAGAGCTACAAACCAATTCCTGAAACTTGGCTGTGATGTGATACAAATCACAGTTTAGATAGGTTCAACTTCTTTTCATCGCTCTAACGATGCTGTCAAGCGTCAACCAATCATATGTTGTTTTGTTTCACTTGCTATTAGAGGATTAATGTAAACAGGTAGGCATTTTTAACATTCATTTTTAAATGTCCAATGGCTAAAGTTAGCTGTGTTACTGTGTTTTTAGCTAAGTTGGCTCAGGCTTAGCTTCTGCCTTCTGTGTATTGGGGTACAATTGCGCGGTGACAAGTGATGCTTTCAACAGACACAAACAAAGGAGCACTTGAACAACACTTTAACTCAGCAACAACATAGTTGGCCATGCTTGGCTGTTGATGTAGCAAATTAAAACAGTCCTATTATAAATCATACCGTTATGAAGCTTATAATGTTCAGTTTGCACTCTTCAGTGGCGCTGTTGAACTGTTTTATGTCAAACTAACAAGCTGTTCTATTATTTTGTCCACCACAATTATATCAGTGAGGGTCATATACACACATATGACAACATACCTTTCAGGATGTAAAAAAATGCATTAAAAATAGAATGCACTCTTAATCAAGGAACAGCTCATACACCACAAACAATTATAATAAGTAATTTTTTTTTTTTTTGCCACATAGGACATTTTTCCTGTCTGTTTCCTGACTGTTCTCATGAATGATTCCTATGGAAAGTAAGGCGCCTTAATTTGTATCATAATTATGTCTCCAGAAAAAACAATGTAATGCTAAAACCTGTCAGGTAGGTGAGATGGAAGGTGGAGGGCCCAAACCACTGGAGATCAGTGTTCATGTCCCATAGTTTGAAGTCTAGTAGTGTCCGTGGTTTTGGTGCTTTATCTTAAGGAAGTGGTTTTGCTCCCTAAACATGACATTTTATACAGCTTTGACATGATAAAACAGCAATTGTGACATTTACAGCAAACGGTCACCATGTCAACCATGTGTTGAAAACAGCACTTGTTATGTCACATTTCTTATCCTGGCGCTGCAAAGGTTTTTCAGGAAATCATACGAACCGTCATGAGAATACGCTGCAGAATTTGAATAAAAAAAACTAAAATTCTTGAGGCTCAGTCAGCTTCAGTGTCTGCTTGTTGTGGTTTACTTCACGGATCAGCTAATCATCACTGTGGCATGCAGGAGTGGCGGTTATATCCGAACCACCACAAGCTCTGTTTCCCTGCAAACTCCATCAGCTGTTCACCTCTGAACCTGCAAACAGACAGCAGTACCTCAATCTCATGGTTGAGAGGGTGGGAAATGTCTCATATGCTTCTCATTTCTTTCACTTTTTCTCCCCCCCCCCCCCTCCCCCAACCTTCCCTACTTTATCTCTCTCATTCTCACTAATGTGCTCTTCCATCTCCCCTTCTCCCAACAGTACATCCATCAATAACAGAGCATGACTCCCTGCTTTCGTCTCCAGCCTCTTATTCGTCTATCTTTCATTTCTCTTATTTCCTCCCAGTTCACTTCCGATATTAATATTCTAGCATGAGCCTTGCTCAGTCTCTATTGCCTACCTCTCTCATGCTCTTTCTCACTCATTTTTACCCGTTTCATCCGACCCTTCCTCCGTCAATATCCAGGAATCATTCACTCTCCCAGCTTGAACTCCATTTTACAGATTTTCTGTATTTTTTCCCCTCACGATTTCCCATATTCCGTCATTTCTTTCCCTCTATATAGCTTTCTGTTCAAGGCCTCTTCCCCCATCTCTTTCTCGTACTTCTCCTTTATATTTTCTGCATCTTCAAGGACTTTAGTCTTCTCCCGGTCCCCTTCCCTCTGTCACTGCCCAAGGACTCCAAAGAAATTGAGCTCTTGGCACAGAGATGAGAAGGAAATTATACAGTTCCAGCACTGATTTAGTGCTGACTACTGAAAAATGACTCATGAATTATATGAATCATTAATTGTTTTAAGATTTAAACAGTTATTGTGCTTTCATACACCACTGCAGCTTGAGGAGAGGGCAGCTGTCGCTCTTGTGTAAGTGTTCAGCTGTCACCAAAAAGTTGAAAATCTGCAGCTTTCTACTGTGTGCTCGCCGTGTGACCATGGCAACAACTGGAACAACACAAAGAATTGATGCGGGAGCTCACTTTAGTGGCCTGCAGAGGACCCTGAATTATATGAAACCTATTCAACAATGAACAACAAATTTTTTTCTAGGAAATGAGCCTAGAGAGCAGTACTTGTGTCATTGCTGTGCTCTACATTTACAAGGCAGTTTATGCAACACCCGACCATGATAATCTTGTTTTTTTACTTCTGCTGACATATTGTAAGCATATCAAAAGGATTGTAATGCATGTTGTGTTTGGAACTGACCCTTTCTGACTGAAATATTTGTAAAGATGTGTGATGTGTGTATAGCATAAAGAGGCTACAACCTAAATGTACATTTAAATCTGTGTTGTGATGTCTTAAAATAATGTTCTAAATTGGCTGCTGATTTCTTATTTGCAACTTATAGACTGGAATAATAAATTGACACAAATGATTGTATATGTCAGTCCAAAGATAGTTTTTTGTCACAAGATACATGCTCATCTAAAATTTTTTAAATTAGATACAATTAAAAACACCTGGGCAATATTGCAACATGATGAATTGACCATCGGGTCCCGTGGCTCTATTTGGTAAAATAAATAAATAAATAAACTTAATAAGAGTGGCCGATGCAGCCACGTATTTTCGCAAACGCTGGACACTGATGCTGGGTATTGCAAATCCAGTAGCCCTTTCTCTATCCACAAGTGGTGCATGAGTTATGGAAGTTTCCAGCCAGTGCTATGACTTTGGATGTGTTCAGGTCTGGACTCTCATCATGCATGAGAAATCTGGGGTAGATTAGATAATGTACAGTGAAGTTAGTTAGAGCGTCTTCCTATTCATGGCAAGTAATCCAAATTCGTCAGAGCCACGCCTTTTACTGAAAATGCACAATCTTCACAACAAAGCATCATCCACATCTAAAGGCTTTTTTGACCAATAGTAAGGTTGATCTGGTGAACCAGCTCGGAGCAGGACATCAAAGTATACAATTTATAAAATGTATATCACATATTACTTCCTCTTGCCAACAGGAGGTGCTATGACTCTGGGTCAGTATTAACATATGGATGTGTTCTGGTCTGGGCTTGCGTTCAACAACTTCCTGTTTTATGGCGAAAAAATATCATCATCATATCGGCACCAATGCATAGTTTAACAAAAACTGGAAGTTTAAAATTAGTTGATCGGATTAAATCTCTGGCAGGACTTCGTAAAAGTACGAAACCTGGAAATGGCTCAAACACCGGAAAAACTGCTCATTCCGTTCAAGATGGCTGACTTCCTGTCTGTCTTTGAGTATGTTAAACCTCCCAAAAAGCAAATTCATCTAATTTCAGTGCTCGAGCCCTAAAAATATACTTGTTTCTTGTAGTAAGTTAGTGGTGGTCCATGCACTTGTTCAATCACCTATTTATGTGGTAACATGTCTGCAGAGAAAAACGATAAAAAGAATAAAAAGCCACACAGAATACACAGAGAAAAAGGTGGAAACCCTAAATGAAAGAATAAAATAAAAACAAGCAACATTGATGAGGGATTTTGCTACATTTACACGCTGTATCTATCACTTGAAACAAAGCTGATGCACTGGTTATTGTTTTACACACACACACACACACACACACACACACACAGTTCCAACAGCTGAACATGGCAGGTGTTCAGACTGAAACAAGTGACTGCCCTTTCACTGACCTCAGACAGAGAAAAAGCAGAAAAACACTAAAAAGAGAAAATAAGAGGTTGCAGGTTACTTTATTCTTTCAGACAGGCAGAGACAGTAAAAGCTGTTTAACTGGAATCTCAATGCCCTGTTGACTACAGGTCAAATAAAATCCTGCTCCTCTTTTTGTTGTTTGTACAGAAAGTTCACAGCAAATGTGGAAACCATGACACAAAAAGCACAATTAAAATAAATTTTCCACTATATATAAATATATATATTTATACATAATTTTCTTGTTAGATGACTTACATTCAAAAGCGTCCCTGCGTGAGTGTGACTGGGCTGTTTAAAACAGTTTAAAGGCGAGATGACAGCTGCTGCAGTGCACAGACCTGTTTGGTAAAAGTTTTGACTTTCAACTGTTGAGGACACGGGACTTACAGGTGATGTAACGCACCTTCTGGCAGCCACACTAGAGGTCAAGCTCTTGGTCAACAGGGGAGCTGGAGATAAACATTACATTTCTTACTGTACCTTTTTAGGCAAGTAAGCCACCTCAGTATCACAGCATATGCTCAGTTAATACTAATAAAAAAGCTTGATTATGCTGACAATGACGACTAAATCACCAACGTTTAAAGACATTACTATATACTGTTAAATACTAAGTTAGTCCTCTGATAACACAGGCCAGGATTTGTGTTTTAAAGTAATGACCCAATTTTCTGTTATGATAAAATAGCATGCTTTTTGTTTTAAAGTTGTCATATCTCCAACATTTCATGATGCAGTCTATCTAAAATCCCCAAATTAGACTTGACCACAGAGGGATGGTAATGTTTATCAGTCTGCTGCTGAAATCTAAAGCATGACTCACTGTACATTTTTTACAAGCAGATGGTACAGCCTGGTCTCATTTTTTAGCTGTAATGAGTGCAGTCTTTAAATACAGATAGCTGCAGTGCATCAGAAGTTAGAGGGAGAGATATGTGCACTACTGTTCAAACATTGTGTGAAGGGCATATAAGGACGCAGGCAGTTTGGATACCAGTTACTCCTGATGAGACACGTATACAGGTACACCTAAGCCAGAATAGTGGACATAGTTTTCCATCTTGTCACATATGGATGCTTGGTGTTACTTTTTATTGCAGTGTCACAGTTTTAAAAATTTTAAAACATGTGGTTAACGCTGTGAATTCAAACAAAACTAGTTGCTTATGTTTAGACAACAAATCAACATGGTTTGGTTTAGGATATTTTCATAGTTCGGGTTAAAATAAAGTTAAGTGTTAGTGTAAATAAGTCCATATTGACTTTTGTACGTTGGCCCTGAAGTGCAAATTGCTGGTGTTGTGGTAACAATGCCAGACTATCTCACAAATGAGATCTAGTCTGGAGACCACCTATTCATTTTTCCACAGAGGAGGCGTGGTTTACGATCATCCAGAGCCGTTTATTGGGCGATACGAATGTTTATCATAAGCGTCTGTACGTAGCTCTTAGCCAGTTGTATCAATTATACCAGATGAGATATGTAGAGTGACAGAAATTCAACAAGGAATCATCGAGGAAGAAGTATACATATATATATATATATATATATATATATATATATATATATATATTTATATATATATGAAGGAAGAAGGACACTCCACATATGCACACTCTTCAGACATATATTTTTTTATCTGGTCCTCCATCAAGGCGATCAATGGCGAGACGACCACAACAACCGGGGTCTCTCTAAACCCCATTAGTTTAGCCACTATCGGAGCTAGTTGGTAGATTAGGCCAAATCCTGTTGGAAGCAAGGCTAAAACATCCTTGGTGATAAAGGAGTGGAGTGTACTTCTTTTAAAACAAACTTTGGCTCTAAACTATCTCGAACACCGTCTACAGCTAGATCCAAAGAGAGCTTCGCGTCTGCTGCAGCCATGTTGGATCCGTAAGCAAACTACAAGCTTCCATCTGTCTACTAGTACATGTCATTGTCTTGCTGTCCCTCCCCGTTCTGTGATTGGATACCAAAAGCAGGGCTAAGAATTGGCCATGGACACCATGCTGTCTGGCATAGGTATACCCAGGATATTGAATTGCTGGCGTGTTGTGTGAATTGTGTGAACATTGCTGGTGTGGTTTGCACTTTAGGGCCACCGTACTTTTGGCTTCAGATGGGACGAACAGCTGTGGAGAGACCGTTAGAGGGGCAGGTGTCAAAAAAGGGGCACAATTTAATGCATGATTTTAACACTAATACTATAATTAGAACATAATACTCAATCACACAAATTAAAACTTACTATCCAAATGTTGCAGCTGAGTTTCTGAGTTTCTCCCAGGCCACAGCTGCAGACTTCAGCATAATGGAGGACATGTGAAATGATTAACTCTAACGTGCTCCAGCTCGTAATGACAAAAACTTATTACCTGACTGTTGCCATGTTATTTTATTTGTAGCTTAATTATTAATGACTATTAAATGCTCCTCTTGACGAGGACCATGTACAGGCCTTCACAATAAAAAATAAATAATAATAACATTTATTTAAATACATTGCATCAAACCACCCCAACCCTTTTCCTACACAGACTTTGTCGCTCTTTATACTTCATCACCTGACTGCCAGAGAACTTTACATCGCAGGTGCTTGAAAGCTCTGTGTGTCTCAAACAGAAGCTCCACGGCACCCTATGAGTGGGTATCACATGCAGAGGGCCATGACAGTGTTGACCTTGGACTGCCAGAGGGCTAGTGAGCTTTAACATCTGCTAGAGAGTTAACAAATAGTTGGTTCACCACCAGTTAAAGGGCAGCCACCTGCTTAGACTAATTAATTTGGTACTGGTCTAATACTGGGAACAAATTGTGTGAAGACCTCTGCATGGGACATAGTCAGGGAACACACATTTTCTGGTTAATTGTTCACGTTAGATTGCCATAATTTGACAGAAACAGCATGCATATTGCATATTTCACACAGTTAATGACATCATACAGTGACATGATGAGGGCTGACAGACGTCATGTTACCTTCTGGTAGTGGAACAGAAAAAATCACACTGGTTCTGTCCTCATTTGGCCGGTTGTACTTCAGGACACATTCACATCCCCAAACAAATATTTGTTTTTCCTCAGTGGGTTTGCAGGAGGAGGTTTGGGAATAGTCAAGTCACATTTTTCATTTCCCTGTCTATGCATATGTGTAAAAGGTGTGAACATGTGCTCTCTGTAAAATTGCTTGATTTTTGGCTATAATTATGTGTTTGTGTGTGTGTGTGTGTGTGTGTGTGTGTGTGCGTGCGTGTTAACCACAGCTGCAGTGTTCACCCAAAGTCTATTAAACTACCAGATGGCTGCTGTTTGTACCACACAAACACATTTTCCTGTCACACACACTCACAAACATAATGTAAAATCATCTCTCTGACAGTTGTTGTACACAAGATGTCTCTCGACTCTTTGATGTCTGTGTTTGAGGGGTTTACTGCGGGTCAACAATCTTTCCAGAGATGCAGCAGAGAAACGATGAACAATTCACACCTTTCTCAGTTTCATTTCTTTCTAAGGTCCTATCTTGCTTCTCGGCTCTCGTCTCACTTTGTCACAGTATTTATTGAAAATCTGCCACCCCTCTTTCACTATCTTTATTAATACACACAAACCTGCACACACACACGCACACACACACAGCGAGGCTGCACAGGGGTGAGATTAAAAATCATAACTTTGTTTACATAGCAGTTTACTGAGTACCCTGCAAAGGCTGAACCTTCTCTGTGAACACACACTTCTATACTTTCCTTTGTATTTAAAATTACCAGCATAACAAAAATTCTGGATGATGCAAACTGTGTCTGAGTATTTTCTCAGGTTTCCAGTACCACCTACTGTGCAGTATCTTATTAACCCCCAGTGTGTTCAAATCACATTTTTTTCATGACATCAGGACGTAAAAATGAAGCAACATCAAGCCCTGTCATCAGCTTCCCTCTAAAGTACTGTTTTAAAACCCCACGCCCTTTTTTGTTTGATGATGATAGGCCAAGTAAAACCAGAGATCTTGATAAATATACAGTGCTTAACAAATCTATTAGACCACCGGTATGTGTCACAGCTGTCCTAAATTAACAGCAATAGTAATTACCAAAGTAATTTTATATTTCTGTAATGGTTAATACACCAGTATGTAGAAGCTCTTTAACCAAAATGATATTTTTATTGCTATAATATAATTATTACTGTTATCCATGAATTTTATAATATTTTATAAATTATAGTTATTTACTTGGATGAAAAGAAAAATTTGTTTTAGTTGTTGAATGATTAATTTCTGACTTCTCAGAGGAACCCAGTGAGCCGGCCACAATCTGGGTATAAAAAGGTGAATTCACTCTGTTATTTGCCAAATAAATAACATATCACAACATATCACAATATATTTTTTCGTCCAATCTTGATTATTATCACAATTTTTTATATTGTTTTTAAACTGTCAGTTTTAAAGCATGTTGTTCTGAAACCTAAAGAAACTAGAGATTAGTTCAATATTATATTAACATACAAAGTAAATAACAAAGCAAATTAAATAAGATTAACATAGAAAAATAGAAAAACATTTTTTACTCAACAGTACAACAAATTGCTATGTGTGCTGTGCCAACCTGGTCTCACATAAATCCGTGAAATAGCCACGGATTTGCTTAACTTAAAATCAGTGGAATAGCCACAGAATCACTCAAATTTCCGTGAAACTGACACGGATTTCGCTACAATGCAAGTTAATGACAGTCATATCCCAACCTGGTATTTTTAGGGACCGAGCACTGAAGGTGCGAGGACCCTACCTTAATTGAAGGAATTATTATTATTCATCTTCCAAATGATTCGCCTTTTTGGGGGCCTTATCATATTCAAAAACTCACCATTTTTGGAATATAACTTGATCTCCAGTGAAATTTACGTTTTCTAGTTTTCGCGGGATCATGACAAGACGCACCAAAAAGTCTCAAGAAGCCATACCCTTAAATGTACAAGAAGTCGGCCATCTTCAATCGAATATGGAATTTTCGCCATTTCCACGCCGCATACTTCAACAAACTCCTCCTACAGATTTAACCCAATGGACTTCAAACTTGGTCCGTACCATCACAAGGCCTTTGGGATCAAAAGTTATTGAAAGCTTTACCGACGGTCACACTATGTGGGCGTGGCATGGAGGCAAATTATGGCGTCTCTCCATAAAACACGAGATCGTTATAACTTTCCCATTCTTTGTCTTTGGAGAGTAACATATATCAATTTCAAGGTTCTATAATATTCTTGCTTTGAGATATTGACCTTTGAACCTTAACCCTGGAGCATATTTAAATGATTATAACTAAGAGACAAAAAGGGTTACAGACATGAGACCTACTGTTATAGAAAGGTGTTGACATGGACAATAATGTGAGCATAGTTACTAAGGGGTGGGGGTGGGGGGTCTTTAGGATATGCTGAAAAAATAAAAAATCCCCCATTGAACAAGACAAAATTTAAAGTCTGATGCCAAAAATGTGATTGACATCCCCTCAACTCCCTGGAAAGCCACTAATTAAGTATTTCCAACTTCCAATTTTAGGGGAAACCCTGTTTTATTAAAAAAACTACAACTCCCTAGACCTCTCTTCAGTACTTATGTCGACATCAGTAAACTTTTTGTAGTTCTTCCGTATTAGGGTTGTGAAAACCTATTTCTACCCAATCTATCGAATATCACACACTGTCTAATAAATAATTATACTGCATTATCTATTATCTATGTTATTATCTATGCAAAAAAAGACAACAATGTTTGTTTAATGAAGATATTGTAACTAAAACAGGAGAGCAGAGTCTGGGCCATTTACAGTGAAGCGCGATTCAATGAGATCGCACCACATCTGGTAGGATTGCACAGCACATCAGGTAGATTACAAAATAAAACAGATTTCAAAATAAAACACAGCGGATCGTCTTTTTCTCGCCACAAACCGATTATGTACATTCACTGAGTGAATATTTAGAAAATAAAACATATATTTCTTGCTAGAAATGTAATCAAAATCCATTTTTATGCTGAAACAAAGTCAAAATATTGATTTTTTCACTAAAAATGAGAGAACTTTCCGCCATGTTTTTTGTTCTGACCGCCGGAACCTTGAAAGTCGGGTGACTTGGACACAAACCAATAGGAAAAAATACCAGGTTGGGATATGACAATGTATGTCATTAACTTGCATTGTAGCGAAATCCGTGTCAGTTTCACGGAAATTTGAGTGATTCCGTGGCTATTCCACGGATTTTGAGTTAAGCAAATCCGTGGCTATTTCACGGATTTCTGTGAGACCAGGTTGGCTGTGCAGGCAGTGGTTTTTCATATGTCCCATGCTCATGAACGCACCATAGTGGTTCCGACGCTATTGAATGCACCATACCTGCATGTGATATGCATAGGTGATATGCCCCTATGCCTGCCTGTGCTGTGAATGTTAGTTTTCTCTCGATACAGTGGCAGATAGATTGTAACTAGAAAATTTCCTCTGGGGAAATTCTGAAAGGGCTACGGGGGCTACTGCCGGTGTGTGTGCACTATGATGAGATTCTTCAGAGATTTCAAACTATGCCCTTTAACCTCAAAATGTGTGTGTGTGTGTGTGTGTGTGAGAAACATGTATCTGGAGGAGTGTGCACGCTTACGCGCGCATTTGTGTGTGTGTGTGTGTGTGTGTGAATAGCGAAAATCGCATAAAGTTACCTGTGCGTGTGTGTATGTGTGTAATTAAAATCACATAAAGTTACCTGTGTGTGTGTGTGTGTGTTTCGAAAATCGCATAAAGTTACCTGTGTGCGTGTGTGTGCGTGTATGAAGCATGTGTATGCATGTGTGAGGAGTGTGCGCACTTTAGTGCATGTGTGTGTATAGCTGTAACTGTAATCACATCAAAGATCAAAGGCAATTAGATCAAAGCAATCAACAGAATTAACTGGCACCTGTTAATGTTCCGAAAGAGTGACAGCAGCCAGAGGTGGACTGGAATTTCTGGCCTTGACCAGAAAGCATTTTTGGCAAAACCATAATACCTATCATTGATCCGACTTTACTTTGAGCATCCTGAGTTCTTCCTGAATGTCTACATATGTTTTTTTTTTAAGAAAAATTAAAAAATAGCTTTGTTAGAGCGATCTAAAAAAACTGTTACATTTCCCTTATTCAGAAATCTTCCTGCGTTTTTAATATAGGAGCCAATGAGGCTGTTGGTGCGTGTTGGTGGCGCATCTGTGCGTCCTACGCCCAAACTATAACTCTGAGAGCTTTACCATAGGATTGGGAGTGAGAAGACAAATTTTCCTACGTTTCTATGTATAAATTATTTCTGTAGAGTGGAATTTGCGGCCTGGAGCGCAGTTTTCAAATTTATTTTTTGACAATGTTTTCTCTCCCTCTACACTCTGAGCGATGACATCACACGAGCACTGGTCCCATACAGCAATAGCTGTAGGGACCAGTGCTCGGGGCTTTTCTTCTTCCTCTTCCGGACGCAATTTCATCCCGCTACTAGTCCTACAACTTGAAGAGTTGCAGGACAAATTATATATCAAAACGTGCGGTTTGATCGGGATCGGTGTGCTATTACTTTTCTCTACAGAATATGAAAACTGCCCAAAATTTTGCATTGAAATGAATGGGACGGCCGACAAAAAATGAGCGAAAAAGAACAATAATTGGAGATTTTTAAACTTCTACTTCTCTGGCATAATTTCACCTAGAGACTCCATTTAAACTTTAAACAGTAGACACAAGTCTTGTGTATTGGTGTATAAATCCACGTTTCGATAGGTCATATAGTTTTTTATCGATCCCTGTTCAATGACCATGATCATTTTTGGAGAAATTCTGAGATTATAATGGATGTGTATTGCACGGAATGTTCGTGTCACAGTGTGTGACATCATCGCCAGAGTGTAGAGGTGTAAAATAAATTTGAAAACTGCGCTCCAGGCCGCAAATTCCACTCTACAGAAATAATTTATACATAGAAACGTAGGAAAATTTGTCTTCTCACTCACAATCCTCTGGTAAAGCTGTCAGAGTTATAGTTTGGGCGTAGGACGCAGAGATGCACCACCAACACGCACCAATAGCCTCATTGGCTCCCATATTCAAAACGCAGGGAGATTTCTAAAAGAAGGGAGATGTAACAGTTTTTTTAGATCGCTCTAACAAATCTATTTTTTAATTTTTCTTTAAAAAAAACATATGTAGACATTCAGGAAGAACTTGGGACGCTCAAAGTGAAGTCGGATCAATGATAGGTATTATGGTTTTGCCAAAAATGCTTTCTGTTTGAGGCCAGAAATTCCAGTCCACCTCTGGCTGCTGTCACTCTTTCATTAACAGGTGGTGCCAGTTAATTCTGTTGATTGCTTTGATCTGATTGCCTTTGATCTTTGATGTGATTACAGTTACAGATACACACACACACACATGCGCGTAAGCACGCACACTCCTCACACATGCATACACATGCTTCAAACACACACACACACACACACACACGTAACTTTATGTGATTTTAATTACACACACACACACACACACACACATTTTGAGGTTAAAGGGCATAATTTGAAATCTCTGAAGAATCTCATCATAGTGTACACACACCGGCAGTAGCCTTTCAGAATTTCCCCAGAGGAAATTTTCTAGCTTCCGTTGCTCTTTCCAAACATTCACCTGTACCTCTCTGGTTTATTGCTCCAAGTCATGGTTGACATTTATTTCGCTGCCCCGAGCTCCATGTTAAGCACCATGTTTGGTCTTTCTGTTAACTTTCCAAATGGAGCAGGAAAAGGTCGACTCTGATTGGCTGTTGTCACGCACACACATTTCCGACATGTTTGATCGAGTAAATGCCTGTATATTAAAGTCAGGGATCCTTTCTTGGTAGGCTCCTTCCTTCGGAGTTGGGTCCTCCTGAGGCGAGGCCAGAGTCTTTCACTGTAAAAAAAAGATAAACAATAGCTACTTAATAAAATTGAGGCAACAGATTGCACGCAATTTTATTTATTAAATCTAACTACGTTACAAGTTGAGTTAATAACAACTTAACAGGAAGTGCCTGTCAATTAAAAACGGACTAATTCTATTGTGTTGGATTCATTCAAAATTCTCTTGATTTAGGATTACATACATATAAAGATTATATTTAATGTGATCAAAATAAGTAGATTCTATCTCAAACATTTTATATTAAAGTTACTTAAACAACTGCCTCAAAATCAAGGACGCATTTATATTAAATACATTTTATCAAATATATTAATTAAAATGAAATGACTACAGAATAATTGATTACAGTGTTTCTTTCACTGGTGTACCAGACAAATGGAACAGCCTTCAGAGTATGCAGGTGTGCATCATTGCATAATTGGACGTCCTGCTTAAATTCAGTGCTGCAATTTCAAAATCAGTTCACGACATGGATGTGTCTTTGGCATCAGCACTATGCCACATATTTGTGGAAATGGAAGAAGATGCTTTAAGGTTAAAACTTCCATGGCTCATGATTCGTGAATCACAAGTTTTTGTGTAACTACTTCACTCCCGGCTTTTATGTACATTCATTTGTCGTTTTTTTCAAAACCAAACCAGGAAATATTTTGCCCTTAAACTAGGTCAGTGGTTTCGTAGCCTAAATTCACAGAATCTGCAGCCTTTTTTACAAAAATAAAACAAACATTTTCCAGTCACACATGCAACAACTTTAGCTGACGTGCGAATCCCACTATGCCACACATGACACTGACGCATGCATTGCTATGACATATCATATTTCTCACTGACAGCTCACAACATGCCCTGTTCTACCTATACCCGCCTTTGCAGTCTTCCAATAAGAGCCATGCATTCCCTCTCATTGACAAAACTCGGCCCACTGCGTTCCACACAAGGACTGCTCAGCCCATGGAGATAATGGCGACTGACAACAGGAAAGAGGCACAGTCCATCCCGCTGAGTGTCCTTCGCCTGCGGCCGAGGCCTCCCTCCGGTGCGATTACCCTCCTGCTGAAGCTGACTGACGTGCAGGTAACTCGAGGCTAACAACAAAGTTTGTTTCGGGGGTTTGTGTTTTAGGAGGACAGAGGTGATCTCACTCTGTGTGTATATCCTTGACTGATTTGAGACTTATTATGGCTGACTTTTAAACGAATTTTTCTTTGACGAATGGATTCTTTTTGTTGAGCGTGGAAGTTTAACTGAAATGAACTTTTGGGCTGAACAGTTTTGAAATTCTGAATAGTATATTGTGTGCTTTGTTTAGCTGTTGTTGTATTGAATTTTGAGTATCATTACACGAGAGGTTAAGGTCATATGTCCTTTGTGTGTTTTGAGGTTAATTTAATTTATTGTTGGACATGACTTTGATTCGCAAAGTAATAGTGTGCACTTATCACACATATTCATACTGCGGCATCAATCAAATTCTTTCAACTTTCAGTTAGAAAAGCTTCCTCCAAAACTGATACTCGCCTGCTGCTTTTATACACAGCATGGGGTGAGTTAAATCAGATTAATTCAGTACCTCATTCAGTCCAGAGTCCATACGGTTCTTACAGAGATCTCTGAGGTTAACATGATCTGTCCATTCATTTTGCGGCTAACCTTGAAGCCCTTGTTGAGCTCTTGACAGTTATATCATCATTATTGAACATGTTGAGTAAACAACACAGCCTTGGAGCTTTATATATTTAGCACCCTGAATGGAAGTACTTGAGTGAGAACCCAAAACACAAACAACACACAGCACTGTAACAGCCAGTGCATTTACCTCCTATATGTAATACAAATGATCATGGATTATGTATACATGAAACATATGGGGAACATAAGGGATATTGAGTAATTGTCAATATTACTAGAATGTTGAGTGATGCAAACATGCTAATAAATTGACCAATACATGTCCTAACACAGCGGTTCCCAAATGTTTTTAGCCGCGTACCCCCTTCTATGTCCCAACCGTGTTGACGCACCCCCAATCCCCCACACCTTAAAAAAAAACTAAATATAATACACATATAATTCAATAATCACCATCACAACAATGCAGTCTCGCATTTCAATTCACCTGAACACAGTTTCAATATAATGCAACAAAGTTATGCGCAAGCTTACACTTTTAAGAGCAAAGAGGACGATGACAGGCTCAGGATCAGAGGCAGAAAGCACATAAGTTGGGGAAAATGTTATAATATTTTGAGCCGTGTTGAACAAAAATTGCAGCAATTTTAAATGAGCGTGGAGCTAAATAACTCATACCAACTCATAACACAGGTTGGAAAAATGGAAGAAGATAACTTCTTCTACGCTTCATTTTAAGATGAAGTGCATTTTGAATAGCCTGCATTTATTTATTAATTAATATTACAGTTTTTGATTTTACATTTTACAAAGGAAATGTTTATTTACACTTCTTTATTGTGTGGGGGAAAAAATGTAATTGTGTAATTATCAGACCGCCATTACATTTTTCATCTCGCGCACCCCTTAGCGGCAGCTCACGCACCCCCAGGGGTACATGCACCACACTTTGGGAATATATTTATAATATTTACTGGAAATTAAATAAGGTACAGCCAACAGCAAGGAAATTGTTATTATTACGGTCATTAACCCTGATAGGGTTACTCCAGAAACTTTTAGCTCCCTGGCAATCTCCATTGATCTGGTTCTCACTTGTTGTGAGTATTTGTGGAGGAATGAGGAGGTAGTGTGAAGAAAACTCATTTCAACTCCATGAATCAACAGCTACTCTATTGTTGAGCTTTCAATGCAAGCAACAGGAATAAGAGCAACAGGGCAACCACACTAAAGATCCTACAACTGATTAATTAAATCGATTAAACCAATTCTTAAATTACAGATTAATTCAAAAACAAAAGTAACAGAGAGACATACCTTTTTTTGTTTTGAGAGTACATTTTGTATTTGGAATAAAATGCGAGAAATTATCAAATTTAGCAAAATAATTAATTAATTTAATTAATTATTATTTATTTATTAATTATTTAATTTATCAAAATAGTTGTTAGTTGCAGCACTGCAACCAACAAAAGTTCAGCAAGACAGTGTGCTGAGGCACTAAGATAGAATGGAAAACAATTTTTCAGATTTACACAAAATCTTCAGGGCCATTAAAATGAAATGTTTGGCATGATGGCGACGCTGGACCCCCCTCAAAAGCGACAATATAGGGCATTTGTACAGGCAGCAAAATACGACTAATATTTACGTTTTAGACTGTCCTCCATTGCTTTCTTGCTGACGTAGTAGTAATGATCGATGGCAATGCAGAGTGTAAATGCCGGATGTTACACTTGGGTGGGATGGCTCGAACAATGAATTTCATTTTTAGATAACTTCCCTGGCTCAGGATTCATGAATCACAATTTTTTATGTAACTACTTCACTCCCGGCATTTATGTACATTTATTTACTGTTTAAACTGTCTTTTATAACACCAAACCAGGAAATATTTTGCCCTAAAACTAGGTCAGTGGTTTTGTAGCCCAAATTCACTGAAACTGCAGCCTTTTTTTCCAAAAACAAACTTTTGTGTGTATAATGATGTGTATGCTATTTTTTAGAACACTCTGTACCGTGAGCTGTGAAACCCTCATGTGTCATTTTGACAACGCTCATATGTGTCATTATGGGTGGTATTAAGAAACCGTCTATTCTCTCATTTAGGTTGAAGATCTTGTTACCTAATACAGGTTTGATGTAAATAATCTCTTGTGTTTCTTTTGTAGAGTCAACAAACTGTGAATAATATCTGAATAAGGTGTCAGTGTGCTTTAATGCAGGACAGTGAGGCCTGAATGATGTCACTCCACTGGATTAATATGCATTAAGTTGCATTCAGGCCTCAGGGAACAGGAGACAGCATGTGGAAAACTCCCCATGGTTATGACTTTTTAGTACCCATTTGATCAGATAGCTTGAGATAGTGATTGCCTGTTACTAATAAGCAACATAAGTTTGACTCTGAACAATAAATTAATAATATAGATGTAGAGATGCAGACACAGATGAGATATGACAGGGATAATTGGTTTTGTCGGGGGTAGAACAGGTTGTGTAAAGTGAAAAAAATATAAGATTTCATTAGCCAATGAACTCGCAGACCTGAGGCATTTATGTGTTTGTAATATTTTCAGACGCATATTACGGTTTAGCTTTTTAGTTTCGTGCATCAGTTATATTGATGGATACTCATGTGAATGCAAGCCAGGGATTGCTAATTGCTCTCAACTCAGTATTCAGCACCTGCTCTATTAGCAGAAAAACTCTGATATGCTTAATATGAGGAAAATTTCATTTGAGCTTGATATTTGATTTGGTGCCTAGAAGAAGCTTGTGTGTGTGTTTAGTCTCACATATTAAGTGGTGCAACATGTGGTGATGCAAAATGTTTTACGGCTTCAGATTTAGGTCTCGCATAACACCTGTCAGCGGAGCATTCAGATGGAGAACGACTTAAATGTGGCCGTAAAGACATCCCGGAATATTATGAAGAGACAACAACTTCAGTGGAGCTGTAAATACATGTCTGTGTGAGATAAACAACACTGCTTTTTGTCTGTTGAAGCAAACTGAGGAACATTAAGACGGGGAGAGGAACAGAAAGAGAAACAGAGTTGTCAGAGTGAGTTATCTTAGCTTTATGCCTGTTGACTGGACTGAACACTGTGTTTTGGAGCTGGCAGATTGGGGTCTTGTTTCTCACTCGCGTGTGTGTGTGTGTGTGTGTTTGTGTGTCCTTCACAGTTTTCTGAGTCGTAGATACTGTATATTTCCTGAATCTATAGAGAAAATGAGACAGATGGACAGCGTGGAGCCAGCACCAGTCCTGACAACACGTCAGCTCCTACATACTGTCGAGTTGGCCGAATACCAACCTGAACAACACCAGGCTGCTGTATTCCTGTCAGCACAGACCTGCTGCTGCTCTCTTTAGCCAGAAACTAACTCAAAGTGTCAAACACAGGTTCTCACAACTGTCCGGAGAACAACTTTACAACAGAAAGATCAGAAACTACAAAGTTACTCATTATAACTGTAACTGAACATCTTCTTATGGTGATTTTAAGATATCTCAAGGCCCTCTTGTGTGGAGTTCGCATGTTCTCCACATGTCAGCGTGGGTTCTCTCCGGGTCCTCCAGCTTCACAAAGACATGCAGTTTAGGATTAATTGGTGACTCCAATAACCCTAACAGACACCCTAACCCTAAATTCCCCGTAGGAGTGAATGAGAGCATGCATGGTTGTCTGTCTCTATGTGTCTGCTCTGTGATAAAGCTAATAGCCGTGTTACCACTAGGGGGAAAAGTGGCCACCGGGACAGTCTCAGGCCACACCCTCTCAAAAGTCTGCTCACTCTGTGTGTCTCCACTACAAGTTAGTCTCCAGAGGGATTTACGAGACTCCATAGGTGACGTACGGTTTTCGGCTGTCACGTAATTGGTTGGCGACAGTTTCAACCGTGACGTCACAAACACAATGGATTAAACACGGGAGACTCAACTGTGGCCGCCGTCATTAACTGTGCACAACGTCAGCAGCTGATCATAAACAAAGCAGCATGGCTAATTATGCACAGATCATAAACATAGTGATCGTGAATAAACCAGCATCGCTAACTGTGCACAGAGTGGCTTGTTGTAAACAAACAGAGATCGCTAAGTGAACACCTCCTGCAGCAGCAGCACATACACACTGTACTGCTACAGAGCTAACTGTTAGCCTATTAGCAATTTGCAGACTGGATGCTAAGGGGTTACATTCCCTCCGGCTCTGCAGCTGGGAGAGACTGCTGCAGGAGGACTGTGTCGCTTCAAATCGTTGTTACTTAACGAGCCGCCGGCGGCTCATTAAGAAGAGTAAGAAGGAGTCTCCAATAACACCAGAAAAAGTTGCTGGATTTGTCTCCAGTCTTTTTTGAAAAATAGTCGCTAAAGGGGTCTGAAAAGTCACTAAATATAGCAACAAAGTAGCAAAGTTGGCAACACTGCTTCGCAGGCGTTTTTATAGGTGGCGTGTGTTGTTGTCATGTAGAGTACTATGTCACATCCTGCTTAGCGATCTATTCAATCTGTAACCAGGCTTTTTTCAGGGGAGAAAAAAGACCCTGCTCTTCGACAGGGATGAAAAAAATCCCGTCAGAAGTCCGCTCCGGACAGCTCGTATTCAAATTAGGGGCATTTCGGCGAGTGAGACCTGCCTCATTCCAGGTATTGGGCGGTAGTGGAAAAAGCCCTACTGATGAACATAAGTCTGGAACAATTTCCAAGGGGTATTAGCAACGGGTGCAGAAAAAAAATGCCTCTGAATAGACCTGCAAACAATCAGAGCAATGAAAAGTGACCCCCAAGTGACACATTGGCAAGTTGGGGCTGTCCCCTGTGTGTTTTCAAGGAGGACAAATATGGCAGCCAGGTGACAAACTTTCTCAAATAACAGGTAAAAATTCACTAAGATGTGTTTCTGTTTTCTAAAATGTGACAACATATGAGGTGAGAAATAGGAAAAGTTATAACAGTTCATATTTGTTCAGCGCTGCTTCGTCTGACAGTTTGATCTGAGTTTGTGAGTTTCACTGATTGGCCAGGTTAGGGTCTGAATGGGAGAGTGACGACATGCCACATGCTGCTGTGTCTGGGAAACATACCGAGGGCCTGGAACCAATCTCAGCTGATAGTGAGCGAGACAGGTCGCCAAATTATCAAAGGGCAGACACATAGACAGACAACCATTCATGCTCACATTCACACCTCAGTCAGCAATTAAAGCTAACCTGCATGTCTTAGGACTGTGGGAGGAAGCCGTAGGACCCGGAGAGAACATGCAAACTGCACACAGAAGAGCTGCTACTTGTGACGAGAATAGTCATTCACGTCACAAGTAAATAGCACAATCGTTTTCATCTAGTGTGGTCTAAAATAGCATAAAATGGACATACTTGAGTTGAGTGCATACAGTATATACAGTATACAGCATGAATATATTATATGCTAGGATTATTAAGGACTATGTAGCAGCTAAGCATGAAGCTACTTAGCGGCTGCATCAGGCTAATAATTGATGCACTTGGCTTTAGCAGCGCCTCGTACGAACAGAGTGCAACTCCTGCTTCTTGCATTTGATGGAATATTTATTGCTGCCAGTTAATGGTCTTCAATGTGATAAAGGGAAGAATCCATAACCACTATCCATAAATCTCCATAAACATTTCATCAATATAACAACAGAGCAAAGACCGAGTGGCCATAGCGTGGCCTGGAGAAGAGTCAGCAACACCTGTCCCCTGAGTGAAAGTCCCTAACAATATCATAAGTGACCCAAAGCATAAAGGCAACACCTACTAGACCGGTTTGGTGTCCTGCATACACTTAATTTAAGAAATGTCTCTTCCAGAGTTATAAAGCGGGCTGTTGAGGTGAGTCAACGATAAAAAGCAAGAAGTCAATGTCAAGAGACAAGGTGATAAAGTAATAATAAAAAACTTTGTAAAGAAAGTTCCAGATTAATTAACACAGTTTTGGGCTCAACTAAGCAAGGCTAATGGAAACGATTCACTCTTTCTCGCTCTCCCACTCTTTCCCTTCTCTACATGTCTCTCCTCCCCTTATCCTCTTTTCTTCACTCATTCCCTTTAATACATTTTCCATCTCTCCCCATCCATTCCCTCTTCAGCCTCCCTCCTTTTTCCTTTACTTTCTCACTCTTTGGACTCCCTTACTCCCTCCCTCCTGTCCCTCCCCCGCCCTCCTCCCTTCTTTGTCTCCCATTAGAAACATATTGGGGTGACTTGGACCATGAAATTAAAATATTAGTGAGTGACATCACTGAATATTTCCAATTCTCTGGAAAGAAAGAATAAAAAAAAATCTGGAGTGCTCTTATAGGAAAAAGGTCAGGTAGAGGGCAGATTAACATTTAAAACTTTATATTATCAGTGAAAGAAAAAGAAAATGTTACGAGCTTTGTTGCTGTTGAAGTATCTCTGCTATTCTAAAAAAAAAATCCTGGAGTGAACCATACAACATTAATTATTCTCAGTCTTGGAAATTGAGTTTTGTTGGCTCCCTTCAGTGTGTTTAAGATAACAGAATACACTCTGGGGTTAAATAAGTTTCATGTATTTACATTTTCCAACGTTTGAGATATGGAAACTTTTATTTTTTTTATTTTTGAAACTTCCTTTTTATTTACGTTTTAATTTTTAAGCATTTTACAGTTAATTCCAGTAATGCAGTGCTGTCTGGATATCTTTATAATTTTTTTCCTAGTTTTTTGCCTCTTTTTTAATGTTTGTATCACATGCAAAATGTGTTTTTTTTAACTCTCCATTTGTGCTTTAATCTTTTCCCCTGGATGACTTGAAGGGTAACTTCTCTCTATTCACACACACAAACAAAATGACTTTATTAAACCACTAAAGGTAACACATGCAAATGCTTGTGGTTTTATTTCATTATGTTTTAGAATATTTGCTTTTGATCGCATGAATACTGTGCTGGCAAATTAAAATCATCACCTCATGCATTAAGTTTCAGAAAATATCCAATAGTGTGATTCCTTAAGAAGGCATTTATGTTCATTTATGAGTCAGAATTTCAGTTTTTATTCAAGGTTGCTTAAAGTTTCACTTATACACTTCAGTAGGTGGATTGGCCGCATATTAAACTGCACTGTGCTTCCACAGAAGTCACAGATCTCATAGCCAACGGTGCTGTTTGCTGTCAGCAAGCACATTTTTATTTAAAGGGGTCACAAAAGGGTATGTGTTTCGTTTTCATGAGTCATAACATTGCCAGTTTTGTTATATTTTTCAAGCAAAAATATATGTCAGGAATCATTTAAGTCAGGGGGTTTAAATTGTTTTATGATTCTATATGCACTCTGACACATGCACTATGCTACGAGGCAAGAAGGAGCGAACTTTTGTAAGACCAAACATTGACTCCAAAGATAATGCTGTGATATTAAATCAGTCTGACACTTTCAGCTCCCAGATCCCCCGAAGGTCATTTAAATCTAGCAGTGACCACGCCTAAAGGAAACACTGACATCTGGTTTAGCTTACAGGACTGTTTTCTTTTGCTCTTTGTCTTTCTATCTTTATATATATATATATATATATATATGTGTGTGTGTGTGTGTGTCTGTGTGTGTGTGTGAGTGTGTGTGTTAATGTCTGGTTGCTATAATGTTTGACCATAAAACAGTCCAGGATTTCCCAACAGTTTATCATCCGTTCATTTCCTGACTGGATAGTCACCAAAGCGAATAAGATAAAAAAAGGGAAGAGCAGGAAAGAAAAGCATCAGAAAATAGACATAAAATACCGACAAAAGAAAGAAAGAAAGAAAGAAAGAAAGAAAGAAAGAAAGTGAAAGAAAAATAGAAACAGGAAAGAGACAAAGAAAAAGGAGGAAGCGAAACAAAGAAAGTGAAAGAAAAACTGAAAGAGGGAGAGAGAAAAAGAGAAAGAAAAAGAAAGAATAGGGGAAAGAAAGAAAAAGAAATATAGAAAGAGAAAGAAAAAGAGAGGGAGAAAGAAAAAAGAGAAAGCGAAAGAAAGAAACTGACATAGGTCGAAAGAACTATACAGATAAAGGGAGAAAGAAAAGAAAATAAGAGAATAGAAAAATAAAGAACACATACACTAAAAGAAAGAGAAAAAAGCGAATGAAAAAAAGACAGACTTAGAAAGAATTAAAGAGAAAGAAAAACAGACAGAAAGAAAGAAAGATACAGTAAAAGAGAATAAGAAAGAAAATTAAAAGGAGAAAAAGAATAACAGAAAGTTAGTCAGAAACAATGAAAGAAAGAAAGACAGAAAGAAAAAAAGAATAAAGAATTGAGGATAGACAGCAGAGTGAGATAAGTGTGAGCTGTCTTCTCTGCAGACTCCCTTGGGGCAAATCTCGGGTGAAGTGGCCAACACATGGAAACAGTTTCTTTCCCTCTTTCTTCCATTCTGTCCTTCTCTTCTTCTGTGGTCAGCACACATGAGAGTGACTGACAAGATACACTGGCTCACTGTCTTTCTTCATTTCAGTCTCTCTGTCTACCTTCTCTGCCAACTTAAAGAGCGCAAACTTGTGTCTGACTGTCTGTTTACCAGCGAGGGTTAAAGGTCTGCAGCTCCTTGTGCATCCCCCGGAGGCTGCACACTCCGACTGCACCCACAACAGAAATGTGTTGAATGGAACAAGTGGAATACTAATGAGAACCTGTCGAGCCCTGGCTGGGATTATAAACACTGGTTGCACTGAGGCTTAAAACCACATGGGTTATTTTGCTTGAGTGTGCTCAGCATATTTCATGGCTGTAGTAATAATAATAATAATGATAAATGTTTTTTATACAGCACTTTTACATCTTTTTTGGGTTTTATAAATAAAAAAGATACAAAGTAGGAAAAAAAGCAACTAAAATAAGAATTCTTCTTTCTTCTGTATGGTCAAGGGAAAACCATGACCTGGCTGTGGTGTTTGACTACAGGTCAGGGGGCAACCAAAACTATTAACTATACTATGGGGACTATGGATATATATGCATACTAAATTGAGTGGTAGTCCAGATAGTAGTTGTAGACATACCAAAACTACTGAATAAAAGGCTACACTGAAATAAATCATGGCAGGGTGAAAGAATAAATTAAAACATTACCTCTCTTTTTTTCTAAAATCACCTACTAATGTCAGAAAAGACTTTATAATATTTGCAATAAAAGGCAGGAGGAGAGCAGAAGGAAACTGGGCAACCCTCCCCAAAAAAACATGCGTTGCACCATGAAATGCCCCATATTTACACTTTTAGTAAGTGCTACCCTCTAGTGTAGTAGGTATAAAGGACGCCAAGGCAGACATGACGTTAGAGAGGCAGAAGTGATGATACGTCCTATAAAGAATGACAAAGTCCACACACACAGGGCAGGAGGTGGATGGGTTAAACATACAGGACTTTGACCCAGCAGACCAGCGTTCATGTCCTGTGAAACCAAAAGTCAACGTTGTTATTTGAAGTTACGCAACTTAACTTATGTGTGTAGCTACGTGATGCTGTATGAAAAGTAATGCACTCTGCGCTCGATTGCTCGGCCTCAACTACCACTACTAATTAAATTTTGTGAACTGAATTTGAATTGTGAGAACTGAATGTTCAGTTCCAAACTAATCAAATACATTTCAAGTTACAATTCAGATTAAGTTTTTCAATGCAATGATTCAAATTGAACAATATACATTCAAATTATGTGATTCAAATTCAGTTTTTTAATACAATTATTCAAGTTAAGCAATTCAAATTCAAATATAAATAATTCAAATTCAGTTTCTGGTGGCACATATTTTACCCAATAGTATTCCATGAAATTTTGACTGCTGAAAAAGCTACATATATTAACCAGCAGGAGACAGAAGTATCGTTGGAATTTTTTTAAGCCTAACCCTGTTCTTTTGCTTACCTTAAGAAAGTGGTTTTGTTTTAAGGAACTGGTTGCGGTGGGAACATCTAACCATTATTCAGCATGTCAACAAACAGCAGTTGTCACATTTTCTTGGATATAATAAGAATCACAAAAGTTTTGCATATGAACCTTTTCATGAGAATTAGTTTACCTACTTTCTATTTATTTTCAAATTTTAATATCTTTTACTACGCCGAATTATACTCAACGTTTTCGAAAACCTAATAGAACTGTTTCTTCAGTTAAATTTGTTAAGTGAATGACATATTTAAAACGGTGAACGTTATGTTTAGGTGTGAAGACCTCACATCTCAAAACACTCCTGTGGTTTTATTTTAGGGGAAGAAACAAACAGTATATGTGAAATATTCTGTACAACTCAAGGCTCTTGATGAGAAACACTTAAAAGCTGCATCTATTAAGAATAAAAGTTAAAACTTTTGAAAGAGCCAGGTGTTCCATCATCATCATCAACCAATCCAGTTCTTGTTAGTGAATTACAAACCAAAAAATTGCTCTTTTAGTTGGTCAGGGACGAGTAAAAGGCCCCAGCTCTGCTACTTATGTGACAGAAACAAGCCACATGAGAGAAGAACTCAGTGGAGGTGAAAGAGAAAATTGGCTTCACGCTGTGTTTCAGACCAAACCGCTGGCTTAGTCTAATTCATATGTGGGCTCTGTCAGTGATTAGATGGTTTCATGTTCTGAACTTTAAAGTACTAAGAACTTAAATGTCTTACTCACTATCTCCTTTCTTTGTAAGTAAATCACTCCCCATATATCTGTGTGACCCAGGAAACTTAGCTATTCATTAAATGTATTTAATGTGTAAAAATCAAGCTGCTTGTTAGGTGATATGATTTTCGTTAGCAAATTATACAAGAACCTTTTCTACAACTTGTGACAGACTCCAAGAATAAATATATCTGTAATGATAATTAGTGAAGAGTGTCATGAGCGAAAAACACTTTTTTCCCCCACAGAAATTTGTTCATATTTGACATTTTGCGAAAATGAGCTTATTTTCTTTCTTGTGGAGATGAAATTGTCTGGCACATCAAACCTGATAAAACTGCAAATTGTTTTTTTACACTTGTGTTTTTGCACAAATTGAACAAAAAGATATAGTGTGTTAATTTGAGCTTTAGATGTGCTGG
Source organism: Centropristis striata (assembly GCF_030273125.1). Classification (NCBI taxonomy): domain Eukaryota; kingdom Metazoa; phylum Chordata; class Actinopteri; order Perciformes; family Serranidae; genus Centropristis; species Centropristis striata. Next base: position 24,071,841 of record NC_081536.1, on the reverse strand, counting down.
TGGGAGTATTTTAGTGGGTGTTGGACAGAGTCAGGCTAGCTGTTTCTCCTTGTGCAAAGCTAAGACAACAGCAGGAAAACTAATATGCACTTTAAAAGCAAAATTAACGATAACTTTAAGTCAACTTGCAACATATATATCACAGTTTCAATCTCATCCATGCCACATCAAGTCCACATTCATAATCAGGTCGGTTGTGGGTAAAAAGCGATCAATAAGCACAATGCAGGTGGCACATAAGAGGCCTGGAAGCAGGCTAAGGAAAGTTACATGTATTGCAAAGCAAACAGTGAGAATACATCAAAATGTAAAGAGCATCATTTGCAAACTTTGTTGTTTCTCTCTCAGCCTCTTCTACTTCAACTCTTTCCCTACCGTGCCTCTCCTGGATGGTATTCCTCTACTTTCGTCTCCTTTCTTGTCCTTTTAACCCTGATGAATGCCGTATGTCATCACGTCCTCACATGGGCAACACTATCTGGCTGCCGTCCATGTAGCCAATTAGAAATGGCAGATGAGTCGGAGTCTGTCCTTTGGAGACCGGGGTCACCCAAGCAACTATCTCTGTGGCAGAGCTCATTGGAATACGCGCTCAGCCAGTCGACTCCTCTCACCTTCATTAGGGATTCGGTTAATGTCAAACAGTGTCCGATTGCTCTCTAATTCGCTCTGTCATACTCTCGCTCCCTCTTTTTAAGCACTCATATGTAATCTCAATCGCAGGGTTTTATCCCTGATGCACTTGCACACTTGTATATATGACTCCCTTTTCTCTGCTCCCTCCAATTAGTTATTCCCTTTGTCCCAGCTGATGAATAAGCTCCCTCGATGCCACACTGACCTGCATCTGCCCTCTTTGTCTTCCTCTCTACTTGTCTGCTCCTCCTAATTTTTCTTCTACTTAATAAATAACATATTTAATGCTAATGCTCTATTGGCAGTACTGTGAAGAAACATGAAGAACTACAACAACTTCTATTCGAATGACTGGGGCACCATGTTGGAACCAGTGGTGGACTGTAACTAAGTTCATTCACTCAAGTACTGCACTGAAGTACAATTTTGAGGTACTGATACTTTACTTGAGTATTTCCATTTTATGTAACTTTCAGTCTACTTGTAATACTTGTAGTCTACTTCACATTTTGAGGCAACATGTCTTTTTTACAGCTTTAACATACAGCTTTAACATAAAAAACATTCAATTTAAATGATGGTACATTTTTTCTACATTGAACCTCATAACATTATATTAAGTAGTTAAAAATGTTAACCCTCCCTTAAGAAAATTAAAAAGCTGCATCCAATAATATTTTTAGAATATATATGACAATTTGAGTGGGTCAATTCTGCATAATGGCTGCTTTTACTTTTGATACTTACAGTACATTTTGATGCTGATACTTTTGTACTTTTACTTCAGTAAGTTTTTAGGACTTTTACTTGCAGCGGAGTTCACAGTGTGGTGTTAGTACTTTTACTGAAGTAAGGGGCAGAATACTTTTTTCTCCACTGCTTAGAACCAACCCATCCTCCTGGAAATTACATCTATATACAACAAAATGTTTACGTATTGGAACACATCCTGAATTACATCTTTAGTTACATAATGAGGAAATGTTTTTTCAATGTATTCTCTGGGATTGAAGCTCTTTTTGTGCCATCCACCTCCCCTCCCACCTGACCTTAAGACATCTGCAGCCTCTATGCTACATAAACAGACAAAACTTTGTTGGATAGCTTCAAAAAGTAACGACCTGATCATCTTTGTTTTAGACAAACCATGGAAATGTCAAAACTGGTACAACTTTGAGTGCAGTTTAATATATTATCTGCTAGTAGTAACTGAATCACACATTACAAAACAGGTGTGTCTAAAAACAAGATAAAAACACTAAATCTGAGAGAAATTATCTTGCTGCATGGACAGATAATTTCACATGACAGGATTTCCTTAAATTAAGATGATTGAATCTAGAAATAAGCATGCTGAACGCTTAAAATAAGAAATAACTTTTTATCTTGGTAAGAAACAAATAATTGTCAGTGCACTCTGCTTGGGCCAGTTCATCACTGCTTGCAGCTTTAATTTATCCTGTTTTAAGGGTTAATTTCTTATTCTATGCTTTCAGCATGCTTATTTCTATCATTTTAATTTTAAATTTGCTCGTATTGGTTGCATATTAACATGTTTAAGATAAACAAGATTTTGAAAGTGGTTCAGGTTTGAGTGCAGTAGTGAGAGGTTTAATACGGTTAAGCAGAAAACACTGGCTCAAACAGGATCAAGAGATTCTGCTGCTGTTTCTTGTACTGTTCTTTAAGTTCTCCTCTTTTTACACGTATTGTCTCACCTCATTTCTTTCCTACTTCACTTTCTTCCATTCAGTTAAAAAACGTTGTTGAAGGTGCATATGTGCAAGTACGTGTAAAGGTGTGAGTGTAGCACTGGCTTTGACTCCAGTCCTTTCCTTAGCTCACAGCATGCCTACTGTGTGTTACTACTCATTAGGCCAGCTATTTTCTGTGCTGTGTAGTGTCACAGATTCAAAGTACATACGAATCCAACAGCAACCTTTCATTTTCTAAGTGTAAACACTGAGAAAATAACTGGTTGATATTCATGCTGGCACGCATTTGTTTTATTCACAGTGCATTATTAATGGCTGCTAGAGTGTGGAGGTGGATATTATTCCAGCAGAAAGTCACTATTCAAGATTCAACACACACTTGTGGCTAAAATCACATTGTTACCGCAAAGATTAAAGTAGTTCTCTGGTACTTGTAGCTTTGTTTTGCAACCACCACCGTCTTGATTTGTGGCAGTGTGTGGAGCACAGAAACAAATATCCACATGCAACATACTGTCATCTATACAGTCTATGGTTTTCATACATAAATTACAGAGTTGTTCAGGCCTTTGAACAAGCCATTGGACTGTTCTAATAAATGACTCTCTTCTTCTTTTTAGCCATTTAGTATTACTCCATGTAATATTCTTGTGTGGTATAATGGTTCATATCTGAGAATCAGATTTCCTTTAATTGTCATTTCTTATGAACTTTCATACATAAAAAACTAAAAAATGTTTCCCCTAAAAACAGTGCAAAAGTTAATAATTATAATGACAAAAAGTAAATAGATGGATCATAAAAAAACAAAGGTAACTAGGCCTGCAAGCAGGACTGAACGGGGCCGAGCAGAGTGGAGCCGTCGGAGGAGGCCACGTCGGGCACGGCGCTCTGGGCTCAGTCCCTATGCGTCCCAAATGGCGTGTCTGTGTAAAACATGTTACTTCCTGTAGCCAGCGGGGGCGCTATGACTGTGTGTCAATAATGACATGTGGGTGTGATCAGGGCTGGACCCTCATCAGGTGTGGGAAATTTGGGACAGATTGGACAATGTATGGTGTATGGTGTATATTGTATCTGATCCAAACTTCTCATGCTTCATCAGAGTCCAGCCCTTAACACTTGTAAATAACAATATTTCATAAAGCCCCGCCCCTTATGCTTTATCCACGCCCCCTTTCATCAAATGACCACGTTGCATACTTTACATAACTCCTCCAAGAGACTTAATCCCATTGCCTTCAAACTTGGTCAGTACCATCAAAGGCCCTTGGGGAACACAATTTATCAACACCTTTACTGACCTTCACAGTATGTGGGCGTGGCATGGCGGCAAAATATGGAGTTTGCCATCGAACACCAGACTGTATAACTTGACCATACATAGTCCAATCTGTCCCAAATTTCACACACGTGATTATGGTCCAGTCCAGAACACACCCACGTGTCAATAATGACACACAGTCATAGCGCCCCCTGCTGGCAACAAGAAATAACATGTTTTCCACCTACCCCGAGCAGAGTAGTAGGAGACACGCAATTTGGCACGCATAGGGACTGAGCACACATCGTCGCACCCGACGTGGCCTCCCCCGACGGCTCCACTCTGTTCGGTTCCCGTTCAGTCCTGCTTGCAGGCCTAGTTAGGGACCGAGCACTAACGGTGCGAGGACCCTATTGTAATTGGTCCGTCTATTAATATTAGTTTTCTTCAGAAAAAGTAATCGCCTTTTTGGGGGCTTTATCATATTCAAAAACTCCTCATTTTTGGAATATACATACATCTCCGCGAGACGTATACTCAACATCCTGGTGTGGTGGTCATGTGACTGTGACAAGAAGTGACTTCTCCAAAATGTGGCTGTTACTGGAAACAGAAATTTGAAAAAGTGGCTAATTTCTAAAAGCTTATTTTTTGTGACGAGGCTAAGTTTAAACCCATTTAACAATTCTAACCTGTTAATAGGGAACTGAACTTATTAAAATCACAATTTTGATATATGTTATGGAGATGCAAACAAAAAGGCAAATTGTTTGTTTTTATTTGTTTTTTATTTATTCCTATTTTGTTACTTAAAAACAAATCTGTAAAATAATTTATTGTTAAACAGCACTATTAATGTCCCAATTTTTATATATGTTGTGGAGATCCAAAGAAAAAGGCACATTTGTGTCTCTGTAAACAGTAAATGCGTCTAGTTTTTTTTATTTAAAATAAGAAATATCATAAACATAAATACAATAAACGCCCAATGTAACATGTATGTCACATCACAGATCTTTGACATTTAGTGGTGGTTTTTTAAACATCATAAATGTGTTCTCTGTGGTCCACTTGTTCTGTGGTATATCCCCCATCATTTTCCTTTAAGGATTACTGGGTCTGGGTTCTTATGGGTTAAGTTTTGAATTAGCGTAGGACCATGGGAGTTGTTGTCTTCTCCACCACTGGCGTCATTGTAGTCACTATATCTGAATTGTCAGCAGAGGTGTCCTTCTCTCTTGAACAAATGAACCAGGTGATTAAAACGGGTGAAAAATCTGAATAAAGCAATTTCGGGCTAAAATTCTGTGTTTCTCGTACATTGTTCGGCAGATACAGGACATCCTGGAGAGATGAAAGAAACTGACCAAAATCTTAAAAATGTGGCTTAAAACTGGATAGAAATAGAACCCAACTGATACAGGATTTTTTTGTTTCCCTACATGTATTCTGCCACTGCTGGATTTTCAGCGCCGCCGCAAAAAGAAGTGATTTGTAATATCGTGGTGAATTGAAGACTTTCACTTGCACACAGTGAAAACACAACATCATAAGTTTACAGAGTGTTGCGCCAGTGACACTTTTACCACAATAACTAAACGGTTTGCGCTATCGGGAAAATTAGAATGTTTTCTGAAAGCTAAGAAGTTGCTCTTTACAGCCAACATGGTGTCATTACGGTAATTTCACTCGCACTTCTCCTGGAACACACACACTCAGCAGTGGAGAAATAGAAACACTTGATTATTTATGAAAAAAGTTGACAAAGACGAAAACAAAGGACATTTTCACTATAATTAGCGCCCGAGCAGGCAACGACCTGCGAGGTCCCTATTGTATTTCTTTTTTTTTTTTTTTGGGTGAAATGACGTAACAAACAAGGTGACATGAGAGACAAATACACTACACCATGTGGACCACAAGAAGAGACAGCAGACATACAGCGCAAACAACAACAAAGAAAAACATAAATGATAAACGATTTGCACAGAGGCATCACAGGTGTATGTGCGTGTGTGTGTGTGCGTGTGTTTGAAGTCAATGGGGTTAAATCTGTAGGAGGAGTTTGTTAAGGTATGCAACGTGGTCATTTGATGAAAGGGGGCATGGATTAAGCATAAGGGGCGGGGCTTTATAAAAAATTGTTATTGAGAAGTGTTAAGGGCTGGACTCTGATGAAGCATGAGAAGTTTGGATCAGATCAGACAAAGAATGGAAAAGTTATAATGATCTCGTGTTTTATGACGAGACGCCATATTTTGCCGCCATGCCACGCCCACATAGTGTGACTGTCGGTAAAGCTTTCAATAACTTTTGATCCCAAAGCCCTTGTGATGGTACTGACCAAGTTTGAAGTAAATCAGGTGAAATCTTTAGGAGGAGTTTGTTAAAGTATGCGAGCTGGAAATGGCCAAAAACGATGACAAGTGCGATGTTCAATCCAAGATGGCCGACTTCCTGTTCGTTTTCGGGTATGTGTTCTTGAGACTTTTTGGTGCGTCTTGCCATGATATATGTATGTACCAAATTTCGTGTCTCTAGGTGAAAAAATCCTATATTGTGAGGCTCTTTTGAAAATTTCAAGGGGGCACTAGTGAGTGCTTTTGCAACGTCCATTCCCGCGAATACCAGAATACGTAAATTTCACGGGAGATTGACGTATATACCAAATATGGTGCATTTTGAAATATGATAAAGGCCTAAAATAAGCGATTTATTCCCCCTAAAAATAATAATAAGAAGAAACGGACCAATTACAATAGGGTTCTTGCACTTTCAGTGCTCGGTCCCTAATAAAAACATGAAAATATGTCCATAAAATATATTTAATACGCTGTATTTATGAAATATGACTGGTTTATGTAACACTTTTAAGCAATTATGATTGCTTTTGTAAACATGTGATGGTCACAGTTCTGAACACATGGTTTATGTTGTTAAATGGGACTACTTGGTTAGGTTCAGGCAATACTACTTGCTTAATGTTAGGTTAAAAGAATCAGGGTTTGGGTTAAAATAGCTTCCTCTGTATGTAACTACTGGACACAGTTATGTAGGTGAATTGGGACATTTACAGGTTCAAATATGTTTACTTTTAGTTTCACATAAGACATAAACAGCAGACTCATTGGATCCAAATCCTGTTTTTTTTTTTGACCCATTCTTCATTCTACATCATCTCACTTCCTTTCCTCTCATCATAATTAAATAATGTCAGCAAAATACTGCCTTTATTGTTTAAGATACCATCTTTGAATATTTAAAGGAAAATAGAACACAAACCACCCGTTTTCTGTCTATACTTTGTATGCTGAACCATCCATCCAAGCCTCCTTACAACAGTCAAGGAAACAATGATCAATACTGTAATTTTTCTGGTGAGAACAATCTCCACATGACATCACTGAAAATGTTCTGAACTTTTGCAAACTTACCATTATGGACTTGGAAATTGACAAAAGGATAAAAGAGGCTTGCTTATTTATGCTAGGTCAGTGATAAACTGCCAGATGCCTTTAAATCAGTCTTTTATCTTAAAGGCATTGGGATTTATGGCCTTGCAGATGAGTTAAATTCTGAATAAATGAGAGTCGATTCAGAGTTCCCACTCAGCAAAATGACCCAGTGTTAAAAGTGCTGATCAGAGAGGAGTAAAGGAAACTTAAATTAAAACTAAACTGGCGAAGGTGCCTTTACAAGGCAGTCAGGTTGAGGTTGGTTCCTCTGTGGAAATGGAAAAACAAAAAGGAAGTAGGCCTGTATGTTCCAGGCACAGATCCAAAACTCAGTCCCAAATCCATCTAAAAGTTCAAGGAAGCAACTACCTCACAAAAAATAAAAACTTTCTCAGCCTGGCTGTGCACCACTTATTGACAAGCAGTAAGGTAAGATGCTGCAGAAAGAGCTTAGATGATATTTTGTCTGCAACAATCACTGTTTAATGTGGATCATCTCATTGTGATATTGCCTATGATCATTTAGTCATTTTATGATCATAACATTTTAATAATAAAACATAATTTAAAAAAGATCATCAAAGTTTTATGCAATGCAAGAGAAAATGATCCTCAGAGAGCAACATGAGCTTTTGATGATTTGCATAACAAGCAACTGAATGTAATAAATATCATGAAAATTGCAGAAAGACTAAATAGTAGTCACTAGCCATACTGTCCTTGTTGAGCCTGTGTGTTTGTGTGTGTGTGTGTATGTGTGTGTGTGTGCGCACGCGCGTGCGTGTATATATCCTACCATCCTAATTTGATGCATGAGACTGTTGAAGCTTATCAGCTGCTGCAGTTGGCAGAAGACACAAAACACACACACACACACACACACACACACACACACACACACACACACACACACACACACATACAATAGATCCATAGGTTACCTACTGAAGTTTAGACTTTAATGTTCATATCTACACCAGTGTTGAGTATTTAAGGAGTTTCCTGCAGAACTCTGACAACATTAAGGCTGCAGGAAGTTGAATATGCTGTACAGTAAAAGCCTTCTGATGGTTGGCTAATAAAAAAAGCTTTTTTATTGGATAAGCTACTAGAATGGATCAGCTTCTTTCTTGCTCTCATAACACACCAAGAGTCAGAGCCAGAGATACAAAAAAAAAAAGAAATTCAATTGATAAGTAAAATTAAATCAAATCCTTACAAAACCCAACACAAGTCTGCACGGATACTTGTACTTGTATCAACTCTAATTCCTGTGCTTTTCACACTAAGAGATATCCTAAATGGTGCATCGTTTCCTCTCATTTTCCTTTCTCCACCTCCCTCAGCTGTGCATTCTTCACCTTCTTTCAGGTAAAGTTTGATATACAGTAAGAAAGTCACCCTAAGAAGGAAATGCAAGTATAATGTTACACACTGTAAAGCATGGCTCCCAGTGTGTGACAGAAAAAGAAAGAGGGTGGGTTGGGGTGGAAAATGGAGAGAGAGAGATAAATAAAGATAAGAGAAAAAAGCAAGGGAGCAAGAAGTCAACAAGCAAGCACTAAAAAAGCAAAAAAGACGAGGAATGCAATAAAGAAATCAGGAAAGCCTGAAAGCAAGCAGGAGGCAGAACAGAAGTATTGAAGGGAAAGTGTTAACCTCCTTTTCCTCTTTTCAGGTTGTGTAGTAAATCAGTTACTCAGCGGGAGGAACCTCCACTGGAACCTATTACTGACAGAGTTATCTGAGGGGAAGATGGAGAGATGAACAGAGAGATGGAGACAGAGTGAGAGAGAGAGAGACAAAAAGGGGCGCTGAGGACTAATAAACTGACTAAGGGAGGGGGATGAAGAACAACCTGTGTGTCTATTTCAGCCTTCAACTACCAAGCAGCAGCCAATTTGAGCTGACAGAAAGCATCCACTGGGCCAACACAAGGGTTAAAGAAGAAGATAGCGCTCAAAATGAGAAGCAGATGAAAAACATACATCCATAAGGCATAACGAGTACATACTGTGACGTATAAAGTGACACTGCTTTAAACTGAGACGGGGAAGTAGTGATTGTGCTGTTGAAGGGACATGATAGGGAAAACAAATCTTGAAAAAAAGAAATTGAGCTGGGACGTCAGCCAAACTGGAAGATTGTACCTCCAGTACATTAACACCAATTAATCATTATCACATTAACTTTGACATGTTGGTGTAATTAGTACAAACAAATTAGACCAAGCCTGGAAATATTGGCAGCATTTAACAGCATCTAAAGTAGATTTTAAATAGTGCCCCACAGAGCTGGATTAAGAGGGGGTGTTATGGTACAAAGGGATGCTGTTTTATGGCACCAAACACACTTTGGCACTGTTCTTCTACTATATTGAAGATGCATTGGAGGTAAAGGGACGAGGCAGCTGCAACAATTGGCTTCAGTCTGGTCACCCTCCTCAATAAAGTCAAACAGAAAATGACCACCAGAAAAAAAGAGGGAAGTAGTGCCTAATGCCCTGTTTACATGTGGGTTTCCGGGAAATGTAATCTTAATTTTGACACACATGTTGTTTTCTCATATTGTTTCTCAAGTCTATTTGGGCCATTCTTCTTCAGCTTGTCTGTTTATTCATCTTATCCAATAAGGCGGTGCACAATTTCATATTATCCCTCATCTGGGAGATCAGTTTCAGATGCTCCACAAATCAGTACTGAGCTTTAATGTGAAAACAAAAAAATATGAGATTATGTGTACTGAAGCAAGAAGTATCTGTTATGGTGGTGGGAGCGAACAAACTTACAAAGACAATACCATTTACAGAGTGACTCAGCTATTGGTGTGAGACTTTATGCATCATATTTCTACAGTTACTCATTGTTGATAATTATATGAATGACACAAGCAACATATTCATATTAAAACGTTCATTAGATATCTCATATAAAATGACCATTGTATTGAGCATTGTGAAACAATCCCAGTTTCAAACACATGGTTAAAGTTGTGAAACAGAACTTCTGGGGTAGGTTTGGGCTTAAGTGTAGAAACAAGATCAGGATTGTCGCAAAAATAACTACTATTTGACGTTACCTTGTGACATAGTTACTTACATGGTAAATGGATGAATGGACTGCACTTATATCGCTTTTCTAGCCTTTGCGGCCACTCAAAGAGCTTAACACGACACCACTCATTTCATACACACCTACATACTCTGATTAGTTGAAGGTTTCACAAAGGAAATAAAAATACTTGTCTTCAAGTCAAAGTCCCTTTTTTTAGTCTGGTTCATGAAACCACTCCCTGACCTCCTACCCTATACAGACTTTATGGCTCTTTATATTACGTTACCTGACTTCCTTCTGTCATAATTAATACGGCCACAAGAGGTCGCCAACTAAAACAAATGTCAACACGAGCCTTAATGAGCTGCGCCTTTGATGATCTACAAATTATACTGCTTCACTTTTTGTGAATATCAGTACGAACAGTGTGGGAGAACAACCTGATGTATAACATATTTATATTATTTCATTGCTAATTACCTGTGTTGTGTTTTACCAGTCTGCCTTTAAAAATACAGCCTTTTAACACATCTGCACACTGAGCTAAGCAGTGTTTATTCTTTTACAATACCGAATTTTACTCATTTTCACTAAAAAGCATATGCAGTGTGGAATATTATGTTAACGCAGCGTTCAACACGTCAGAAGTTAACATAGTTAGTACACTGTTTTTATGACCAACAGGAATGATGGTCAGAACAATGGCTTCAAAGCTAAAATAAACCAAACTTATACCTGAAAACTTTCTTACTAAATAGTGAGACTCCATCTGCTCACTGGGGATTGGTCAAATATCAAAGACATTACTGAACACTAAATTGCCTTGTTGGAAGGATCCTTGGTTGAACAAAATTTCATCTTATAATAATCTGATCATCAATACAACACTGTGTTCAAACAGCTGTGTTATTTTATACAGTCTATGGTGTTCACGTGCATGTTTGTGTGCACGTAAAAACTAATTCGGCACAACTTGGACGCCATTAGTCAGCAACCGTTTGTGTGGCTGCAAGTGTATGTAATACATGCAAAATGTGTATTTGTGTAAGTATATGTGTTTGTGTGTACTGTGTGTATTGTTTTGTATTGTGTGAACTCATTGTGTAGAACGGAGATGCCATTAGCCAGGAAACAGCTCCCACAAGACCCTTTTTAATCAACTGGCCCAATCATTGTTGTGGAAATAATTATAAAGGAGAGAGTGAATGTGTGTGCGTGTTTATGTGTGTGTGTGTGTGTGTGTGTGTGAGAGAGAGAGAGAGAGAGAGAGAGAGAGAAAGAGGAAGAGAGACAAAAGGCAACAACAAAATAAAAAGCAGCGATGAGAGATGGAAGGACGAAAAAGGAAAGATAATTATTCAGCTTTTCTCTACAGGCGCTGCCTATAGAGCCAAAATGATGTGTGGATGGAAATGGCAATCCACATGACACACACACACACACACACACACACACACACACACACACACACAAATAACATGGAAAAGCTGCTATTTGTCTGTGTGGAGGCATAAGGATATATTATACATGTTTAAGGATTATTATGTACATGTATTCCTATGCGTTGGTGTGAGCGTCTGTGCGTGTGTATGTGTGTGTGTGTGTGTGTGCATTACTGTGGGAGCTACTGTAATTTTCTCCAGCAGGTGCCGTAGCCATTTCCACTAAGGGATGACGTCAGTATTTAAGTGGGCCACAGCACAGCTGTGTCCACGTGTGTGACTAACATGTGCATGTGTGTGTGTGTGTGTGTGTTTGTGTGTGTGTGTTTGTGTTTGTATAACACCTACGGTATGTGTGTGTTTGCAGGAATAAGAAGGTTACTTAGAAGGTCATTGACTGTTTACCATAGATACATTACATTTGATGTGCTTCAGTTTGAATTTAAGTTAAGAAATGCACAATTGTTTGCACACCTTCAAAGTTAATTTGTATTTGTGTGTCATTGTGATTATACATAATAATCAAAAAAATGATTTATCACACTTTGACAGATTTTTTTTTGTCTTGAACGTAGTATTAACCCTATGGGACTGAAACACTTTTGTGATTACTTGAGTCAGTACTTTTTTAACCACTAAATGACAGAAAGCATTGGATATATGGGATTCATGTTTGTTCGTGTGTGTTTCTGTGTATCTGTGTGTGTGTTCACAGCAGTAAATACACAAACCAACCTTCTACTGTAGCAGCAGACAGACTTTGCGTCAGGAAAATGATGCCCTGAGGCTAAAACTGTCACAGTCACCTTCAGCCATGCTAACTGGCATTTTTTTCTCTCCCACTGTAGGTACACACACACACACACACACACACACACACACACACACACACACACACACACACACACACACACACACACACACACACACACACACACACACACACACAAAACACAAATAAATGATTTTGTGTACCACTGTTCCCATGACCACTTCTGAATGTTAACGCTTTTTCAGCAGTTGTTTTATTTCAGGATTTATTGGTGTGTGTGTGTGTGTGTATGGCTCATAGACTGTATAAATAAGGTATGGCTCCAGCTTGTCCATGTGTGTGCCTTCATGCTTCATTATTAATAATTCTGCCACAAGGTGGAGCTCTCAATGGCAGCATGGTCATATCAGATGAGTGAGTAGTGAGTATCTGACTGAATTTGTGGAGGACAGAACTGGCAGTTGTAACTTCAGCCACCAGCTGAAAGGAGCTGCAGCTGTTCTCTGTTATTGTCATTTCTTGTTCAACAGACTATACTGTAACCTCTGGGTGTGCTTTCATTACCACATATAGTTACCTCTTCCACTTCCCCTTTCTAACCTGAAAACAAGACCTGGACAATACAACCATCATTGGCTGACTGCATTTTGATTATATGTCACACATCATCAGATCTCAGCAACTCCTCCAGCCCATATGACCACAGTTTTTGTTTGTTCCCTCTAAAGGCTCATTTATCATCAGCGTTAGAGCCTTCTGTCCATACTCTGCATTCATTTTTTCTGTATCTGTAGAGATATGGATGAAACAGACCAGTACAACAGAAAATGTGAGTGCAGTGTAGCAAATGGTCCAAGGGAGACACAGCCATAGGACACAATGAGGTAAATAAAAGAATGACAGACAATATCAAGAGATATTGGTAAACAACAAATGTCAGTCCACATGTTGCAATGGATTTAATGGCTCTACTGCCTCCAGGTCTGCCTTAAGAGGTACAATATTATTATTAATAATAATAATAATAATAATAATAATAATAATACATTCAATTTTTATAGCGCTTTTAAAGGTGCTCAAAGTCGCTTAACATAACAGGAATTAGACACACACAAACACAAAATGAGAGATTCGAGTTCAGGTCTTGTAAGCTATTTTGAAAGGGTGGGTTTTGAGTTGATTTTTGAAGTCGTGGAGTGAGTCTGAATTGCGGATGTGAGTATGGAGGGAGGTCCAGAGGGTTGGGGCAGCAGTGGAGAAGGCTCTGTCGCCAACGGTGCGGTGCTTGGTCCTGGTGATGGGGGTCAGTAGGCGTCTGAAGATCTGAGGATGTGGAAGGGGGAGTGACGTTGGAGGAGATCTGTGAGGTATGGGGGGAGCAAGGTTATTGAGGGCTTTGTAGGTTATGAGCAGGATCTTGAAGTGGATTCTGTGCTGGATAGGGAGCCAGTGAAGGTGCTGAAGGATGGCCGTGGTGCGTTCTCTGGAGCGGGAGTGGGTGAGCTGCTGAGTTTTGGACATATTGTAGTTTTTGAAGGTTGGTAGAGGTGAGGCTGTAGAGAATGCTGTTGCAATAGTCGAGTCTGGAGGTTATGAAAGCATGAATTAGTGTTTCGGCAGCGGGGAGGACAGGATTGGACGAAGACGTGAGATGTTGCGAAGGTGGAAGAAGGATGTTTTGTCGTCAATATTCTGACGACCTGCACTTTCACCATGTTTGTTGACTCTCAAGTGGATACATTGCTGAGCACCCACTTCAACATAAAGGCCACATGGAGGTATCTGGACAATGCCAGTTATATTGTTCAAAATGCTCTATTTTCATATGTAAAGGGAGAATGAGTGAGCTTGATAATGAACCATAGGAGCATTCTCCAAAATAGCCCTTCTGTACAGTGGCAGGAGATCAACACAATCATATATCTTTACGTAACAGATGTCAGTTTGAAGAACATGGGTAACATTGTGAAAGGGTCTCAATCTTATTAGGTTTAGGCACCAAAACTACTTGGTTATGTGGGAAGAGATCTTGGTTTGGACGTTCTGAAGTACGTGATGTAGTTATGTACTTGTCGTAGATTGTGATACTTATGTTTGAAACTTCAAATACAAATTAAGTCAAGAAATGTTGACTTTTGGTTTCATACAGGGACATAAATAGCTGAGCCCTGTGTTTGTTTGACCCATCCATCCACTCTGACCTTCTCTCTATGTGGACTTTGTCGCTCTTAAAAGTACATTACCTGACTTCATCCTTTGTTCCTGTCATTAAAATGAGCACGGGAATCATCCGCTACACAAAACCTTTATGGACCAAAAAACAGCAGTGGACGGCTCCTCTCTCTCCGTTGCAGGATGGAGAGATACAAAAAATCCTTTGCTCCTACAGCCATCAGGCTGTCTCATTCTTCAAGAGATTCTACCAGACTAACTGAATTTACCCTCGGGGATAAGTAAGTAATTTTGATTTGATTTGATTTAATTTAGAAACGTCGTTTAATTCTCTCCAAACTTCAACATTTCTACTGGCACTGCCTCTGTGTCTATATGTCACGCCTCAGCACCAGCTCCCACAGTGTTTCCATGAAGTGTGGACCTTCTCTCTTCTCCTATTGTCATCGTATTGACACACTTGCTATGGTTTTAGATATAGTCTTTAATACATCTGCCTTCAGGTCTCGTGGTGCCGGTACGACAGCAGGACAAGCCCTCCAGCCCTTCATCTCTCTGCCTCTCTGCTTGTGTCCCGTCTCAAAGGGCTGCATGCAGGAGCAGATGTATAAATGTGTCAAACTGCAGGTCCTGAGATGGCCTCCTGATGCTCACTCCCAAACAAATCAAAGACTGCATTCTATTCAGAAAGCCCCAAAATCTCTGCCAAAGCAAAGTTGATACTCTGATAGTCTGATATCTTGCTTAAAAAGATATGTATGACATCACTTTTAAACTCCTACTTCTCTCTAATTCTTTCCTTTGTTGCTACATTTGCTTTTTATTTCTCCTCCTCTTTCTTTCACTGCTTTTTCTCATTCACACTGTTTCTTGTGCTCACAGTGAGGCCTTGGATGCTGAGATATGACCTTTAAGCATGGCTTCTGCAGAACACGGGATATAGAGGAAGCAGAGACAGAGAAAAGAGAGGACAAGTTTCGCCACCCTCAGAGCATGTTTTCAACACTTCACTGACCCCTAGGAAAATCATCCTTCTCGCCCCTTGTTAAACTATCCACACCTGCTGTGCTCCCCTACCTCTGTCTTTCTGGCACATGCAAGCACTCTCTCTTTTTTTTGCTCTATCTGCACTCCCTCAAATCATTTTGTTCACCTTGTTAGGGCAGCTTTTTTTTCCTCCAAAGACAGGAAGGAAAGGGGAAAAGGGAAGGCAGAAACTGGATATGTTAAAGCCACATATATAAAATAATCATTTGCCAACAAGCAGCCAGATGTGGAGAAGCCACAGTACATCAGTAACACCTCCCTTCCCTTTGACATCAAAGCAAACCTGCAACAAACTGAGAACACCGTCGAGCTGCGTTCTTCAGTCCTATATGCTTTCTTTTCTTTCCCCGCATAACCCTTGTCTCTCCTAGCTGAGGTATAGTCCATGTGATATTGATGTATTTGAGGTGAACTGAGCCACATGCACAAGCACAAACAACCTGCATTTTTCCATTTCCCCCCTTAATGTTCTCTCCCTCTCTGTACTGTTTTCTCTCCTTCGTCTCAAGTCTGTGAATCCTGAATATGCAGGCAAGCATACAGTCAAACATTCAGAATGCTGCCTTTGTGATAACCTGCAGGCACATTTCTCTGTATAAACAATATTCCCGAGTTGTGGTTTCCTATATTGCATATTATCAATATCCTGCAAAAAAGGCATCTGTCCACAGAGTCAGGCTTTTTGAGGGATTGAGGAAGAAGTTGGTTGAATTATACGTGAAGTTTTGTGCCTACTGGTGTGCCTCACAATTTCAGTCAGTTCAAAACATTTTGTTTCAGTTGGATGTTAGAAGCAGAATAACCTCTACGGGCTGCCAGTAGTGATTTTTAACTGTCAGACTCGGTCCCAATTCTACTCTGTATGCTAAAAACAGTTTTAGCAGTTTATACACAGGGAATAGTGGATTTCTCTTATTTTGGACTAACAGGAATTGGTGACAGAAGAAACTTTAACAATCAAGTGCCACAATGCGTACACGTTAAAAACTTCTTACTTTGATGCTACTCCCAAAGTGAATATTTTGATGATATGTTCAGCATCCTTCCAACATTTTCTGTCATGATATTTTTA